>NC_143556.1:44517314-44669166 GCF_054136105.1 Typopeltis vanoorti | reverse complement strand
TTTTTTGCTTAATACACAAAACATTTAACAAGGTACTAAATAAAAACTGATAACAAAAAACAAATCTAACTGCAGAAACTTACCTATGCATATTTTGACAAAGTTGCTGAGTTTGCGGATAAAATCTAGGCAAAAGACACACGATTTCTTCTCTTGAAGGCATAACAGATGGATAAATGTAATTCAGATTGTGTGGAAAATTTAAGACATCTAGTGTCAAACCACTAGAATTATAAAAGAATAATTTTAAACGATAAAAATATGTAAAAACAATTTCATTGAAATATCATTTATTATTATTATTTACATGAGTACCTCATGGAGTCAAAAGACTCATCCAAGAGATACACACTATCCATTAACACAATATCATCATAGATCTGATAAATTTATTCATTGTTCAGGTGCTCACAACCATCTCTGGTATTTATCCATAAATACCACACATTGATGTATAATTAGATCAAAAACTCAACACTATGAAAAATTTATATAATCTGGGTATTATTTTAAAATAATGTGTTATTACCTGGTCATAAGTAAGAGATTCTGAAATTTGCATATTTGAAGCAACTACAGAAGAAGAAAGCAGAAATACTTTGGATACAATGAAAGGATGAAAGAAGAGCTTCTCAAAATAGCAATATAAGGTAAAGTGAAGAGGAAGGAGTAGACCCTTAGTGAGATGGATGGATGGTGTCTGAAGTGACTGATCAGACAGTTGAAGCCTCTAGAAGGGTATACAACAGGACCACCTGGCAAGGACTGGTGAGGCACATCACTGAGGAACAGAGTGACCATATGGCATCTGATGATATCCAATGAATAGATGGATGGAAGGCAACTACAGTAGTTGGTACTCAGTCACAATAAAGAATACCTCCAGCATGTAAAAATCATTTACTTTCAAAATTTCTGTTGCAATAATAAGAATATAGTTCCAATTTAAAATAATCAATGTGCGACAGTTAACTAATCTAATGCCATGCTAAATGATGGTAACATGAAATTAATTAACTCTCACGCAGTGATTTCAAACACTTTTAGCATAACATTTAAATTATTATTATTCTAACAGGCTGGAAAAATCCATTAAAATCATCACCTGCAAAGCACCAACAATTATGGAAATTTTTCTGAGATAAAGTGCTCAATTCTCCTGATATAATACGCGTGTTGAGGCTTAAGTGCTGTGAGGAATTCATGTTAGAGGTTTAATGGAATATTAACAACACTGAGAAAGGATTAAAACTAATTTTAATACTTCCAACATTTCGTCTCCGTCAACAGAGACATCTTTGGGGATTACAAACACTTTTTGTAACAACACACACACACAAATACAATACAAAGTGAAACTAAAGTCCTATCTAGGTGGTGTGCCCTCTATGGGCATTTGCAGGTGGCCTGGGATGTAAAGAGTGATCTCTGATAATTAAAGTTTCCCAAATTTTGGGAAGTTTAATGCAACCATATTTGTTTAAATTAGGTTGATTCCTGAGTGCAGATGCAAATTCAAAGAATAGTCTTTCTTTTTGGAATTTACTATAGTGTAGCATGGTAGTTTTTTTCCAGGAGATCCTCCTGTAGAATGTATCCAAAACATGGTCTGCAAGGCCAGATTGACCATAATCGTGTTTGCAGATGTAAGAACTGTGTTCTTCTAACCAGATGGATGCTGACCTGCCTGTTTGTCCAAAGTAGGCAAGTTTACAGGAACAAGGTACTCTATATACACCAGGCACTGAAAGAGGAGGGAGCTGGTCTTTAGTGGAGAGAGGTTGAATAGAATATTAACAGCACTGAGAAAGGACCAAAAGATCAGCTCCCTCCTCTTTCAGTGTCTGGTGTATATAGAGTACCTTGTTCCTGTAAACTTGCCTACTTCGGACAAACAGGCAGGTCAGCATCCATCAGGCTAGAAGAGCACAGTTCTTACATCTGCAAACACGGTTATGGTCAATCTGGCCTTGCAGGCCATGTTTTGGATACATCCCACAGGAGGATCTCCTGGGTAAAAAATACCATGCTACACCATAGTAAATTCAAAAAAGAAAGACTACCTCAGACCCCCTGTACCTGGATCACAGGGAAGGAGATTTAACTGTAACAACACCCATGACCACTACAGGCAATTCCACTAGCCAACCATCTGGGCTATCCAGGATTGCTTGTCTTGCTGAAGCAGAGCCAAAGTAGTGTGAGACTACCAGGATCCCTCTTTCTGGATGTCCACAGGTTGCACTGCATGGAAACACACAATAGCAGGGCAATGGATCCAAGTGATCTTTAATAGAACTGTAATAATAACAAGGTAAGTCAATTAAAATCTAAGGAAAAAAAAAGGTAATATGATACAGTGATTCAATCATAAAATTTATGTTTGGCGAGAAGTTACTATTTCTAGCTTCGGGGGGGGGATTAAAGAAACATACTCAAAAACCAGAACAGAAAAGTAAAAGATTATTATTACGGGTATCTCCATGGAGTCAGTAGACTCATCGCGGGAGACCGAGACTAGCAAAACAACATCTGTCATATCTCTTCTTGAATTTATTTACAGACGAAGAGCTCACAACTAAGTCAGGCAATGAATTCCACTCATTCACCACCCTCCAGGCAAAAACCTTGTTCTGACACCTTTGTTAACCACACTCTTCTTTAATTTCCAGAGATGACCTCTTGTTCTTCCATCACTATCACACAGCTGAAACATTTCCCCTGCATCAATCCTATAAAAACCTTTTAGTAATTTGAATGTTTCTATCATATCCCCTCTTCTTCGCCTATCAACCAATCTCTGCAATCCACAAGCTCTCAATCTATCAATGTAGGGAGCATTTTTTATATCACTCACCAACTTGGTCACGCTTCTCTGAACCCTAAGATAAGGTAGTTCCTATAGGAACTAATAATTTAAGTAGTGATAAATACAGTATGAGAGAGGATATGAAAGTTAAGGTGGAAGAAACAAGAAAGAAATGCGAGAAAGTAAAAACTGTAGATTTGCTACCCAGATATGAAAGCATCAAGTTAAGGAGGGCAATGATAGCATACGTGCAGGCTGTGTAGAAGAAATGGATGCGTGTTTTTAGATGTGTGGAATGTGTTTGATTGCAGAAAATACTTGTATAAAAGGGACTTGAATTCATTTGGAATCAGGAGCCTGGAAAAACATACTTATTGGGATGAGAGAGTCAGGGAACCTAGATCATCAAAGCAGGAATGGGGAAAACATGTGTGAAAGTTCATAATTTCCAGCTTTGCAATGGTATGCAAAGCTGGAAATTATGACCATGTTCAAAGCCATTCAGAAAGATATGAATGACTTTGAACATGGTTATGCATCTTGCAAAGGGGGAGGAAGCATAGGCTTGAGTTCAGACTTTTTAAGTATGTCTGGAGAAGGAAAAAGAGAAAGTTCTAAATACATTGACATCTATTATGTGAACAGGCTAGGTGGTAATTTCTTATGTCTATATGCAAATACTAGGAGCATCAGAAAGGGGTTGAGTTCATTGCTTTATTGCATCTTTTGTGTCCTAAGATTGTTGGCATTAGTGAAACCTGGCTATCAGAATCAGATATGGTAACTGGGATCAAGTGTAATGGATATATACTATTTTTAGGAATGACAGAAGAGATAGGAGAGGAGGTCATGCTTTCTTGTGAAATATCTAATTATACTGATGTTCCAGTTAGAACAGGCTACATGCTAAACTAAAAAAGCTGGAAATGATGACCAATTTACAAGAATACTATTTTGTTCCCATGGTATCAGCTATCAAACAGGACAAATGTCAGTAATGCATGGGAATCTTGGAAAATGAGTGCTTAAATGAAGCAGTATCTGAATGCATCCCAAGAGTTTGAAGAATAGAGTAAGAGTGAAACGAATGTGCAACCTTATTAAGAAGAAATCGAAAGAGTAAAAGTGAGAGGAGTTAATGAAATATATATAGAGCAGGTTAGAGAAGTAAAGAGTATTGTGCAAAAAGCTAACTGGAGTATGAAAATTTAACTGGCTATGTAGGCTAAAGGCAATCAAAAACAATTTTATCGTTATGCTGCCAGAAAGAAACAATGAATATGGAAAAATAACTACATTGAATGCAGATGGTACTCTAGTGTCAGAAGTTAATGAGATTGTGCTTACTTTGCTAAGATATGTCAACTAGGTGTATGTAACATGGTGCACTATGATACCGCTGCATTCGATAAAGAGTTATAAGTGCATGAAAATGAGGTAGAAGAGCTACTGCATAACCTGGATAAGAATTTGTCAATAGGGACATATGGAAAATCAGCATGTTTACTAAAGGAATATTCAGCTGAATCAGCTAGGCAGGCCTTTCACATGTTTGTATAACTTGAGTCTCAGTTCCAGAATGATACCATAGGAATGTATGAGAGTTCCATTGTACAAGAGCAGTGCAAAAAGTGATGTGTCTGACTCCTAACCTATCGGTATCTCTGGTGTGGTAGTGAATGTTTTAGAGAAGTTGGTAAGAACTTGCATACAGAAATTCATAGACAAACAAGCTATACTCTGCAAGGACCAGCATCGGTTTACTAAAGGAAGGCTATGTTTTAGCAATTTGGTCATATTTTATTACAATGTTATGACAAAGGTAGATAAAGGGAATTGATACACTATGATAATGTTTGATTTTGCTAAGGCATTTCACAGGATACCACATGAAAGGCTGTTGCATAAAATAGAGAATATGGGAAACATAAACTCTTAACTTGGATAAGTGGATAATTAAAGATAGATATCAAAAAGTGGTATACATTGACTCTGCCAGATTTAATGTGACTAGTGGTATACTTCAGGGTTCAGTCCTTGGGCCATTGTTCAATCTTCACATTGATGACATTAGGAAGGGTCTAACAGGATATGCTCAACTCTTTGCTGATGATGCGAAGATAGGCAAGGCAATCAGGGATGCTACTGATATCTAGCATTTACAGAATGATTTGAGTAAATGTAGATGTTTGGAGTAAATGTAGTAAGTGTAAAGTAAAGTAAAAGTAAGTAAGTGTCAATAAGCATTGACAGTTCCTTGTTCCAGGGAGTACATGACTCCCTGGAGGTCTCAGAAAATAATAATAATAATAATAATAATATAGATAGGGGATAAAGAAGCTGTGGAAAGGAGAGTTACAAATATTATATCTGGATTATGGGATTTAGATTATAATAAATTTAGTTTAATCCTTTATCCAAGTGTAAGCAAACAAAGTGTGCGCCTGAAAATATCTTCAGGACTGAGGTAAGGTAGTGCAACACCAGGCAACTCCGAGCAAAGGTGAACCAAGCTCTCATCACTCCTTGTCTCAGTATCTCCCATGGGAGATAGTGAGACAAGGAGTGATGAGAGCTCAGTATCTCCCATGGGAGATACTGAGACAAGGAGTGATGAGAGCTTGGTCCACCTTTGCTCAGAGTTGCCTGGTGTTGCACTACCTTACCTCAGTCCTGAAGATATTTTCAGGCGCAAACTTTGTTTGCTTACACTTGGATAAAGAATTAAACTAAATTTATTGTAGTCTAACCAAGTGCAAAATAAACTTCCAACAGGGATTTAGATTGTGAGTATGCAGATTACAGACTATAGTTAGCGGGAGGAGGGGGGGGGGGCGTGATATGATAGAGGTCTATAAACTTCTGAATGGGTGTTATAGGATATCATATGATGAAATTTTTTGTTATATGGAAGATGGGGAGAGAACACGGGGATGCCCATGGAAATTAAATTTGTTTGCAATCAAGAAAGGAGTAAGAACTTGGATTTTCTCTCTTCAACTCACTCAGTTTTCTAACAGAGCAGTGAGTGAGTGGAATAGTTTGCCTTTAGAGATAGTAAGCACAGTGTGAATGAATTTATGGGAAGCAACAGCTGGTTTGTATAACTACCCTCGATGAGTTCATGACTCCTTGAAGGTCTCAAATAATAATTTATTTATTTATTCGTATGGAGTTTCCTCCATTTTCCTCCCCTGTCCCTATTGGGGCGAATTGAGCCCTCTCATGGGGGTTTAAGTATTTATGGCTGTAGATCTGTGTGTTTTCACGGGGCCAGTTTGCCTGCTTGCGGGATGAAAAACGCCAGATAAACTAGCGGAAAAAACCCTACTGCCCATCCCAAGACCAGCTAGCTAACTTGACTATGGCTGAATAAGATCCTCAAATTCTTCATGTTTTTGACGGGAATCGAACCTGGGACACTCCTTCCCCAGTCATATGGTTGCGAAGCGCACAGCCACTAGGCTAACTGTGCGGACTCAGATAATAATAATAATAATATATAGACACACACAAAGATGATAAATAACATTGAAGGAAAGTGGAATTAAATCTGATATCAAAATTTGAGATATTAAATTCAATACTTTACTGCAGTTGATTCTATTTTCCTAAATAAATCTGATATAATTTCTTCAGGACTCTTCAACAAAACTGCATAAATGCTTTAGCAATTTGCTATGAACAGCAGTGAAATGATGAAACTAACAGACAGCACAGAAAACAGCAGTAAGCTCACAGAACAGGTGAAATATGTCAGTAAAGAATAAATGAGGATACAGACAATAAAAGAAGATTCTCTTTCTTATACTTTCTTAAAGATAATAAAATAAAATAAGCACAACTTGTATGATGGATCTCAGCTAAATAACGGAAGAGCAAATCAAAAATGAGAGTGCGATTGGAAATCAACAATTAATTGAAGACTACTGACAGTTCTACAAATCTGTCAGAAGAACTCCGAAGTACTCAACATTAATGTGCCAAGTAGGCACATTAATTTTGAGAGCTTTGAGAATGAGTGCCAGTTGGGTGGTGAGAATGAGGCAAGTGTTAGACAGTATTGTTGGTAGACTGGAAAATGTAAATATCAGAATTAATGTTGAACATGTGGTGGTAGAAGTTCAGGAGAACAAAGTGGACATTAGTAAAGAAATAGTGTGCATTCATGTCATCCTTCACAGGACAAAGCTCAAAATTGAAAAACATGACAGGGCTGAGAAAAGAGATCAGAATCGAGATTATGTGAATAAATGAGACAAGAAGAAAATTTTGTACAGAGACTACCATCAGAGGAGTACTTAATGAAAGTGTAATAAAATCTTGTTTCCATGGGGCAAAAATTAATAATATTAGCAAAGCCATATGGATGCAGAAAGGTAAGATGAAAGAACTAATTGCATTGGCTGACACCGATGATCTGAGAAATGAGAGGATATATTCTACGAGGGAGGATGAGAAGAAGTTGTTGATCAAAGTGAAATAAAGAAAATAAAAAAAAAAAGGCAAAGATTGTAAGTCTCCTCCCATGCTATGATAGCAAACAAATCAATATGCAGGTTGTACAGAAGGAATGATGTACAGTTTGTGAACATAGGGTCTGAGTTTCACAGAAAGGAGGACTTGTATACTGCTGATAGACTGCGCCTAAATGGTTTTGGTGACAGAGAGAGAGAGAGAGAGAGTGTGTGTGTTTTGTACACCAAGAGTGCTGAAACACAAAGTCAGGAAAAACTTAAGCAATTAGGGTGGATGCAGGTGAGTAAGTGTGCGAAGACATCCATGAGGTGAGTGAGTGAGTATGAGAATGACTAATAAATGAAGAATCTAGTCTCCTTCTCAAGCAACAATATTGAACACAAATGGATGTAAAGGGGTTAGGAGCTTAAAGGGGAGGAGTTTTGGGTACTGGTTAGTGCAACCTCGCCAAAAGTTATAGGCATTAGTGAGACTTGGCTAACGGCAGATGATGTAGTTATAGGGATAGATTGTAAAGGGTTTGGCATTTTCAGGGAGGATAGAGAATATTGGATGGGGAGGGGATTTTGCTGATGATAGCAGATAATATGCAGCCCAATAGAAAAGTAGACAGGTGGGAGAGTGGCAGTCTGGTAGAAGAAAAGACTGATAAGACAAAATATACAGTTGGTTGCTGTTATAGGACATGGGATTCCTGGGATCATCTGAAAGATATGCATTGGTAAATTAGTACGAGTGCGAGTCAAGTAACTATTACAGGAAAAACTCCAATTATGGATATATACAGGGTAATCAAAATTAAAGTATCCCTGTTTAAGGCCTTGTGGAGCACCCAGTGATCCAAATGTATAGCCCATACCTGGCAATTGTGGGTATTCACAGCTCTGTTCAGTGAAAGTGAGCCTCATCTATCCACAAAATCATCCACAGCCACACAGTGTCCAACTCCACTTGAGTCACCTTTCAAAGTCTTGCATGTGCAACTCCTATGTCAGGGTTATCTTGAATGTGTAGAAATGTAGAATCTTCTGTAGAATTTTCCAACCAGTTGTGTAATGCACGTCCATGCATCGCCTGCTTCACAATGGCAGTAGCAACTTCATTCACTTGTTGTGAACTGATTGGTTTTCAACCTCTGCCAGGTCTAACTCCCAATGATCCCTTTTATTTATGACTAATCATTATTCGCAGAGCACATGGAGATAGTAGACTTCATCAACATTTGTTCAGGTGATGAAATTCACCGGGTGTAGCAACAGCATTGCAATCGTTCATATAGTTCAGCTTCACTAGCAAAGCACATTAGGGCAGGGTTAGTGCCAGATGGTATTAACCAGAATGAAGAGGAAAATCCTGTGTCCATCTTTATAAACCCTCCCAGCACTTGCCGAGTTGCATGATATGCAGATTCCATGCAATTGGTGTTTACTCTGGTGGTTAATTTTGGAACTGCATTTTTTTTCCCCTCATATATTGCTTCCTCGTGATGCACAATGTATTCCTGCAAAATTTTGCCACATCTGGATCACCAGATGGTGCTCCACAAGGCTATAAACAGGAATACTTTAATTCTGATTACCCTGAAGGAAGAAAGATAACATGGCAGGAAGGAAACAGAATTGATATAGGTACTGCGAATGAATTACTTGAAGCAGAATGTGATGGAGGGGACTCAAGATGTGAATTGGACCTGGTCATAGCATCAGAAGAGCTATCCATAACCAAGGTGATCACACTGGCTCTGATTGGAGAGAGTGGCCATGTAGCCTTGACTTGGGAAATTGTAAAATATGAGGAATATTCTATCTAGAAATGGTATGTGTTGAACTACAAGGCAGGTGATTATGACAAGCTCAGGAGGAAGCTTGAAGCTGCACCATGACATAAAACATAAAACCTGCAAGGGATATTAGTTGTGCAACAGGATTGAGTTAAGGGCATTTGAAGGAAGCAATATCCAATTGTATACCCAAGGTCAGGACAGTTAACACGTTTGCTGCCAACTACGAGTATACTTGTAGTTTGTATATGAGCTTCACAAGCCAACTACGAGTACACTCATATATCAATTTACCGATCTCCTATGGCAAACACGAGTTACTCCTTAGTATAATTACCTTAATTTGGAACCTTGGATTCTGAATAAAGCAGAGAGCAGCACGTTTGGGGGCTTGGTAGAAGGGAAATAATTTCAACTAAAATATAGTATATTATATGTGTGCTTCAGAAGCCAACTACGAATTATACTCGTATGTCGATTACCAACCTCCTATGGCAAGCGCGAGTTAATCCGTAGTACACCACATAATTTGTAAATCAATTTAAAACTAATAAATTCAATAAAAATGAAAAACCAATCAATAAAATAAAAAAAAAACAATTTATTCAAATTAAGAATGGCACATTTTAA
Organism: Typopeltis vanoorti; assembly: GCF_054136105.1. NCBI lineage: Eukaryota > Metazoa > Arthropoda > Arachnida > Uropygi > Thelyphonidae > Typopeltis > Typopeltis vanoorti. Next base: position 44,659,468 of record NC_143556.1, on the reverse strand, counting down.
AACAATTTTCCACGCACAATGGTGGTTTTTTCTGGCAAACAGGACAATAATAACGTGTTTCGAGTCGTCTTCATTTGTTTCGTGTACACAAATGGCATGGCTTTGTTGGGTGATTCTTTTTTTCTGTTGGTGGTAAAATTTCCAAATAATGAAAATCCCGATTCCTCCTGATATTCTCTGATGCTGTAAGTTCATTCATTCCAACAAAAACAGATAAATTGATCTCTAAATTTTCACACAGTCATTGCACTTCCAGTAATCATGTTATAAAATTTATGCGCATTTTGAATGTATACCTCAAAAATGCGTATTGCCAATTTCTTTGGCCATCTAATTGTCTTTCGTAAGGTGAAATAGTAAGAAAGCATTTGATCAGAAAGATCAGTGCCTGACATACCCAAATTATAATCCCTAACGATATTTGGTTTTAATTGAAATTTACCATTCCAATTTTGTGCTTCAACCATTTCAAATTTGTGCATATTTGAAATGGAAAGAACTTTCCTCTTATCCTTCCATTTGCTGACTACAACAGGACCTCTTCTTTGCCAGACAAATTCCCCTTTCTTTGGTTTTCTTCTGAATAATATCTGGTAGTTTTTCCTATTATTTCTCAGCATTCCACACACGTAAGTTTTTCTTGGTAAGCGATTCCATCAGAGCTACAGAATTATAAAAATTGTCCATATACAATACATACCCCCTGTCTAAATATTCTTCCATCAAGTGGAATACAATATCATATGCATGACCCATTTTCGCTAAAGAGGATTCAGATTTTCCTGTATAAATTTTTATTTTTTATCACCAATCCATTCGATTCGCATAGTTCATAGAATTTCATGCCATATTAATGTTTTTTGTTCTTTATGCATTGCTGAAACGCAAGTCTACCGTGCCACAACACCATTGACTCATCAATACATAAGTTTCTGTCTGGTGTGTAGCTATTTTGCATTACACTATTAAAATGATCTAGGACTGATCTTAATTTGTGCAATTTATCATTAGCTGCTTGGGAATTATCTGCGAAATGCAAGTGACGCGATAAAATTTGAAATCAATTTCGGCTCATTTTAGAGCACCAAAATGGCAAATTGTAAAGCTGATTTGTACTCCAATAATGCTCAATAGACGGCAAATTACAAGGATCCGTATGAAGTCAAAGTCCAAGAAATAATTTCATTTCAGGTATGTCTATTGCTTTCCAGTTTGAAATTCTTTGACTTTTTTTGATCTGCGCTCGGCTTTGCTCAATATTTTGTAAAGCATATAAATTGGTTTGTTCTACTAAAATTGTGAGAAAATCTTCAGAAAAGAAAAGTTCAACTAACACCTTTTGATACTGAAATTTCCAGCATCAATTTTAAAACCTTCAGTTTCAACAAATTCAAATTGTGGGGGCTCTTGTTCTGAATTTTTCCAATAAGTAGATGTTGATGTATTTGGCTGGATGCTAACTTCATCTTCAAAAGTTTCTTCATCATCTGAGTCACCGCTAGAGTCGTCTGTAGGATCATCTTCGGAATCGGAGCCAAATATTTCAAGAAATTCATCATCGCTCATATTAGCATAAGCTTCTACTTCTATATCAGTAAGTTTTCTTTTACTGGCCATGGCGAAATTGAAGGTTCTTAGAGACTAGAAACTAAAACTCGACTAGACACAATAAACACCGTTGTCAGCGCATATAATATATAGGTGGAAGTGATACGAGATTACTCGTAGTCTATGAAACAAAATTCTGTCTGATAAGCTGGCTATGAGATTACTCGTAGTGACCTTGAAGATGGGAGTGATACAAGATTACTCGTTGTTGGCGTATGAAAAAAAATTATGTCTGATAAGCCAGCTATGAGATTACTCGTAGTGACCTTGAAGATGCAAAAGTGCTTGGTGTGTGGGAACAAACTATGCCTGAGGAGCGTGGCAGCAAACGTGTTAATTAGGTAGGAGTTACATGGATAATTAGTATCATTAAGCATGAGCTGGGAAAAAAAAAAGAAAAGAAAATATTGTGGATGGTATATAAAGAGAAACTTGACCAGCAAGCTTATAAACAGCATAAGAGTCAGGCAAGAAAGGTGACCAACATAGTAAGGAAGACAAAATCAGATTATGTGAAGAACTTCGCTGGCCAAAGGAAATCCCGAACAGTTCTTTTGTCACACATGGTAAGTAAGAAAGAGAATGACTATGAAAGGATAACCTTAATGAGCACTGATGGTAACAAAGTAAGAGAAGCAGATAAAACAGTTCAGTGACCTACTTTGCAAGGGTATATTATTCAAGTAAGGTTACGACTGTGACATATGTGACAGAGACTGATGTGGGAATAAAGGTGGATGAATTAAGGGTTCCGAGGATATTGAAGAATCTCAATTTAAATAAAAATGTAAGCTTAGATGGATATCAAGCTCATGTTTTTAAAGAATGTGAAAGGGAACCGGCAATGTCTTTGACTGGGCTCTTTAAGTCTACAATAGTTCCGAATTATATATTTGGTTTAATCCTTTATCCAAGTATAAGCAAACAAAGTTTGTGCCTGAAGTATTTTCAGGACTGGGGCAACTTATAGCAAAGGTGGTATAACTTCTCATCACGTGCCTTAGTATTCCATACTGCAAAACACATCTCCTTGGGGACATGTATAATGCTATGCATTAAGGGAAGGGTCACTACCCAAACCAGTTTCGACCTTTATTGAGGTCTCATCAGTGGGAGCCAGATCCAGAGGTGGTGATACTAAGGTGGAAGTAATGGAGGTCATATTTACTTCAGTATTTACTTCAGAGTAAATATTTAATGGAGGTCATATTTACTTCAGAGCACATGTCCACAAGGAGATACTTCAGGTGCAAACTTTGCTTACACTTGGATAAAGGACTGAACCAAATATATAATTGTTGGCATAGCCAAGAGGAAAAAACTTCCATCAACTTATCTCTAATCCAGAGAATTTTAATAATAAGGTGTTGACACCTTTTGGCAACTGATATATGGAAATATGACTTCTCCATTACTTCCACCTTAGTATCACCACCTCTGGGTCTGGCTCCCACTGATGAGACCTTAATACAGATCAAAACCGGTCTGGGTAGTGACCCTTCCCTTAATGCATAGCATTATACATGTCCACAAGGAGATTTGCTTTGCATTATGGGATACTAAGGCAAGTGATGAGAAGTTATACCACTTTTGCCATGAGTTACCCCAATCCTGAAAATACTTCAGGTGCAAACTTTGTTTGCTTACACTTGGATAAAGGATTAAACCAAATATATAATTGGTAGCATAGCCAAGTGAAAAAAACTTCTATCTACAGTAGTTCTTTTGCATAAGGGAGATTTTAAGATTGCAGCAGCAAATTATAGACCAATCAGTATCTCAGGAGTGGTGATAAAAGTTGGTCATAAAAAGAATTCAAGAATGATGGGTTGATGAAAATATGATACTCTATGAGGAGGCAACATGGCTTTGTGAAGGTCAGTTATGCCTTAGTAACTTAAGAACTTTTCATAATAGAGGGACAGCTGAGTAGGATAAAAGGAATGGCAACACAATGATTCTGTTGGATTCTGCAAAGTCATTTGATAGAATACCACACTGAACTCTGTTATGCAAATCAGAACCAATTGGGATGGATATGACACTGGTTATATGGATACAAGGGTAGCTGATGGACAGATACTAAAAAAAAAAAAAAAGTAGTATAAGGAGGAGCATAATTCAGGAGAAAGCAGGTGACTAGTGGTGTGCCACATAGTTCAGTACTGGGACCACTACTGTTTAATTTGCACATAAATGATATAGGAATAACCTGAAAGGAAATATTCAGTTATTTGCTGATGATACAAAATCTGGTAGAGTAATAGTTAATGAAGCCACTATGGACAGCATGCAGGGTGATTTAAATAGACTATCAGTATGGGCAAAAGATAATGAGCCTCAGTTTAATGTGGAGAAATCTGATGTTATGCATTTTGGGATAAATCGATTACAAGTTGTGTACCATATTGATGGAACTATACTTCAGGAAATAGATGAAGCTAAGGATCTGATAGTGGTGAAAAGAGAGTTGAAGTTTATAGGACATATTACTAAGTTTGCGAAGGTAGCTCATAAGATCACTTGACTATTGAAGAACACATTAACAAGTAGAAATAAGGAAGTTGTTATTCCTCTTTATAATGTCTTCATACATCTGCATCTGGATTACTGTGATCAGGTCTGGCCTCCTGAGTTTCTTGGGTATAAGAAAGTGGTGGAGAGGATCCAGCAGCAAATTACCAAGATGGTGAGTGGTCGGTGGAATGTTCCTTATGAAAATAGATTGAGGATGTGCAGATTGCAGAAGTTGGTTGATAGGTGAAAAAGTTTCAGCATTTGGCTAGAGGGGAAAAAAACCAAAGGTGATCCCTCGAAGTTAAGTAAAGGTGTGGTTAGCAGGAGTGGGAGGTTTTGAATTTTTGCTTGGAGAGTTGTGAATGAATGGAATGGGTTGCCAGAGTCAGTTGTATGAACTTTGTCTGTTAATGGGTTCAAGGAGAGGTGTGAGAGTACTGTATGAATAGTTCGATCTTCTGTAATGATTCTTCGGATTCCATGGAGCTGCCCATAAAATAATAATAATGTGTTATTTCTATAGCAGTGAAATCTTAAGTTTACATCTAGAGAAACGTTAGGGGAAAAAGGTTTGGCTGGGAGCATTTCTAGAAATGTAGGTAGAATCTTGGAATGATTTTCGCCATTATTACTTGTGATAATGAAGTGTAGTTCTCTACTAAAAGTATTACTAACTCACTTTGTATTAGAATAGTGATCGCCAAACTGGTCGATATAACATTGTTAGGGGGGGTCGATAGAAAAATATAAGACATCATTGTACGGGTAATATTTAATTCGGTTAACTTGGATTACCTCCATCCTGAATGACAACGCAATTAAGAGTGAATCGTGGGAACGGTGACATGAATAGGACCGTAAGATGGAGCAAGGTCATGAAAATAGTTATGGAGGCAAATCAAGTAGGCCAAAATGACGTATTTACCAATAAACGGATGTCTGTGGTTCCCACCTGGCCGGCACGGTGGGAGCGAGATTGCAACACGTGTGCGCGGTTGCTTATTTACTTATACTTGCATGTATTCGATCCCAGTCTCATTTTTGCACAGACATACAAGTGAGCATTAATGTTCTAAAATTCATCAACATACATATTATAATTCAATCGTTATTCATTCACAAACTAAACTTCTCTATGCTGAAGAGGTGAGCAGGGCTGGTAGTAATACCAGTGATATTAATACCAGTAGTTTATTAATACCAGTATATTAATATCACTAGTAATACCAGTGATATTATTAGTGATAGTAATAGTAATATAATAATATATACTATATTATACATACAATAAACACTGTAACTATAAAACAAACAATCCAAAAACTCACATAAGTGTCTTTTTTTTGTTTGTCCTATTATAATTACGTAATAGTAAAATAGAGGGGGGTCGATAAAAAGTCAAGAAACTCTTGAAGGGGTCGATGGTCAAAGAAGTTTGGCGACCCCAGTATTAGAGGGTAAAAAGGTCACTTTTTGAGAGCATTAATATATCATTGGTTAATGAAAAACATACAATGAAATACACACATTTGTTTAGATATTAGAAGACAACATTCTACTAGATGAGCTTTGACTGATTTGCATAAATTAAAATGGTCAAATGGGACATACATAAAATTTCAAAGTACTAAATCATTGCCTTTGTATTTAACTCTCAATTTTTCTAATTACTTCTAAATTCAATTACTATATAAAAAATGTATGGTTTTCACTGTTATTCTCACTTGCATTGCTTTGAATCATGCTTTCTAAAGAAAGGCTAAATCTCCCCCCCCTCCCCACAGAAATAATTAAAATAAAGAAAATAAATAAAACAGCAAACAATCAAAATGGCACGTAGCCTGAAACTACTGCTAGCTACTTTCACAGTCAGGTTGGTTAAGCATTTATCGACATGAATTAGTACAGCCCATTCTAGAAGTTTCATTTTGTACATTTCATCACAACTCTTAGTACAATATATGGAATATGCTGATAGAATTCTTGAGAAGGATTATAAATGAATAACAATGAAATAGAGAAGTTGGTTGAATCACTGACCTACCTATATATAATGCATTTAAAACTAAAAGAAAATACTTACCAGAGTTGATTTATAAGATCCCATATATACTGGAATGTGTCAAACACAAGTTTTTGTTTCCAAAAGAGGCTATTGTTGTTGACTTCGTCTTGAGAAAGATTTTTTTTCCTAAATTAGTAATAAAAATTTTTGCTTTCAAGAAATGATTTATGATACTGTAAGATATTATAATACACAAAATACCTAAAGAGAAAAATAAAATTTATTATTAAAAATGAAATGAACAGACAAACTTTTTAATACTAATGTGCACCAAACAAATTCAAAAAGATGTCACACCTTATTACTAAAAAGGTCGAAACCATCTGATGAGTGGCCCTTCCCATAATGCATAGCATTATCATGTCCATAAGGATGGCATTATGGAATACTAAAGAATTAATGTGAAGTCATTAGCCTCTACATACAAGTACCCTGGTCATGAAGTGACTTCACGTACAAACTTTGCTAATACTTGGATAAAGGATGTAACCAAGAATATAATCACTTGGCATCTTTAATTTATAATATAACCAAGTGGAAAAATTTCAACATCTATCTCTAATCCAAAGTATTTTAATAATAAGGAATGACACCTTTTGACTACTTGTATATGGAAATATGACTTCTTCATTACTTCAACCTTGGCAATTTAAGTCAGCCGAATGCAGAGAGCTGATAAAACACCCTACCCTCTAATTCTAGTGGAAATAAGTAAAGACCAAACACACATATACAATCTCCAGACCACCTGTGATCTAGTCATAAAAGTAGAAACATTAAAACATAAATCAACTACAACACAATATCACAGATGCCAAGAATTTGGGCATCTGTGACATTGTGTAAGGCTGAATTTCATTGCGTGAAATGTAGTGGCAAACACGCAACAAATGAATGACAAAAACCCTGCACACATCCAGCAAATTGTGGGGCCCACACCCTGCAAACTATAGGGCTGCATAGCATTTCCTCAAAACCAGCAAACCTATACAAGAACACACGTCCTCCCATCAAGCCACAATCTCCACAATGGATGGAAGATCGTATGCTGTACTTAAAGACCCAAAACCAAACCAGTCACAACAAACCTATCCGACTGAACATAACAAGTCACATAGGTGAAATGCTTGCTGAACTCTGACAACCCAACTCAAGAAGCCAAGGATATCATTTTAAGGCACACACAGTCACTCCTTGTTGAAATTCTTAATGGATAAGTCTAAAAGAAAACCGAAATCACTACAGATTGTTAGCTGGGACAAACGGTCTATCAAACAAAATATAGGAGCTGCAGGAGTTTGCAGCAGAAACCCAGACAGTTACAGGCAAATTCATCAAAAAACAGTTAATCGAAAGACAATTCATCAAATGCAATTCATCGAAAAAGCAATTCGCCGAATAAACAATTCGCCCAACGACAATTTAACGCATGGCAATTCGTTGAAAAGGCAATTCATCGAATGACCAATTCCTAAAATTACAATTCATCGAAAAGTCATTTTTCTTGCAAAGTATTGTTTAAAAATCTTCAGTAACAATGCGGAACGTTACCCATGTTACAGACAACATATTTAAGTGGTCATCGAAATGTAATAATTATTTTCTTGCATTTTAGAGCATTTAATGTAAGTGTACATCCTGCTTCATTGTACAGTTAGTGATTTATCTGTAGAGAAGACAGGAGTACCACATGCACTTATCTCCCGAATAACCTCGAAAACATGTAATTGCAGTTAATAAGGGGAGGAATAGGCTAAGAAATTCGTTCTACCAAATTTTGTCACAATAAGTCTAGTCGATTGAAATTAAAAATTTCATTAAATTTCATCCAGCCAGAGCAAAATTGCTAATATCATTTAGGAACTTCTTTACAGAAATGTCATGATACAAGTGAACCATTACGAACTATAACTGAACCGTGAATTCAGCTTCTTGTTCTGAAAACTTCTGCGAATTCTGTGAGTTATTGTATACATAATTTCGACACTATTCTTTGTAGCCCCGAATATAGCTGAACTGAAAACTGGAAGGGTTCGACATTTTTTTGTAAAAGTTTCAAATATGGAATCCAAATAAATTTTTTTTATTAATAAACGTAATAAATAAATAAATTTACTGAACGTTAGTAGGCCTAATACTGAGGTGACTAGGCTTTTCCTCCTGGAAATAGGCAAATCGGACAACAAAAACAATAAGAATCGATATTGTTCTGTAATTATTCCTTAGTAAAGCAGCATTGCTATACCAACAATCATTATATTGAGGAGGATGAGGGAAAATAGTATTAATCATTAATATTACAACTACTACTGCTAATAATAATAAATTGATTCTTTGATGTAAATCAAAGAATCAATTTTGATGTAAATGTTTTTCACAATATAATAATAAAATATACAGGAATTCAGAGTAAAAATATTGGAAAACTTGAAAAAAATTCATTCCTGAAGATTTTTCAATCACGTTTCACTTATTTACTCCTGTTTCTGTTATTCCTCAATGACAGGAGTGCCACATGCACTTATCTCCCGAATAACCTCGAAAGCAAGTAATTGCAGTTAATAAGGGGAGGAATAGGCTAAGAATACTGAGGAGTATATGTGTGGGTGTGCAGTTTGTTAAAAAGTAAATAAAAGATTAAAATATTCTCTAGGAAAGGAAAATAATAAAATAAGGAATGATGAATAAAGAGTCTTAAAAAACAAACCTGTAAACCTTTTAGAAGCATACTCATCTGGTGTTATATTTAGATGAGCAGCAGTTGGAAGTCTTATTCGACTTTTGGAGGATGCCAGTGGTCGGCAGATCACAGTTAGAAAACACAGTGCTAAAGGAAATTGGAATTGGGTTGAGTTGTTTTGAATTAGGGAAGAAGCAACTGGCCTTAAATCCCTACATGTTTTTCCAATCCGGTTCGCTTGTTTTTCGGCAAGAAAAAAACCAAGTTTCAGAGAGGAAAAACCTTCCATCCTTGTATGAGACAGGCTAACTCACCTTCAGGTTAAACGCCCTGATAAAGGTGCTTGACATCCTTGATAAACGTAGGATGCTGAAGTCCTTTTCAGCAGTTTCATTAAATGAGCTGTAGAATTTTTCTCTTCTCGGTTTCTGCAGTTTTGTAGAAAATAAGTTTAGGATGGAGAACTTTTTTTTATATATTTACGCCAAGTTTTTTTGTAGTCTTCCATTTTCCAGAGATGTTTCTTAAAGTTGATTTTTCTGTTTTGGAATTTTCGAGTTGGTTCGAAAATATGGCTCAACAATGTGATCATGCATGATCACGTTGATGAGCCATTTTTTCCATGAGGAGACGATTACAAGAGTGGCATACCTAAATATGCTAGAGAAATTTGTGTTTCCCCAGATTGAGAATGTGTAGGGCCTCATTTTCCAAAACGATGGAGCAACTCCACATTATGGTGACTGCGCGTATCCCACTGCTTGTGGCCACCACGCAGTCCCGATTTGATTTCGATGGATTTCTTCATTTGCGTATATTTATATTTGTGTATAAATAATTAAATAAAAGAGTTTTTTTTAAGGGGAAGGGGCGGAAAAATATGCTACTGCACGTGGCAACAAAATTTCTAGGGCCAGCCCTGCGTATGTGTTTCAGGTAGATATTGAAATCCCAAGTCGTATATGGTCTGTTGGATTTCATAAGCAGGTGCATTGTCCTGCAAAAGCAACACGCCTCTGCTTAGTTTCTCGAACTGATTTTCCTTCAGTACCTCCTTCAATTCCTTCAGAGCTGCTGTAACAGTTTCACCTTTCTTGAGGTAAGGTAAGGATTACACCATCCATATCCTAAAAGACAATGGCAAGAACTTTTCCTGCTGACTGTTTGGTTCGAAACTTCTTTGGCCATGGAGAACCTTTGTGTCTCCACTCCATTGACTGTTGTTTGTTCTCCGGGTCATAGTGATGAATCCATGTTTCATCAATGGTTAGAATATGAGCTAAAAAATTTCATGATGATGAAATCCTTTTATGAAATGTTCTTTTAACATCTCAACTATACCCGCCTCGGTGGATATCATTCACTGCAACCAGTATGCCCTGCCAAAAAATCGCTTTCCGAACGAAGTAGGATAAATAGTAGTTATAAATAATAGGATAATAAAAAGATATATATCTCTCAAAATAATCCAAAACAAACCAAAAAAAAAAATTGCACACATATCTTTGCCCCCACACGCCTTATAATTCATTTTTCGGTGAACTGTATTTTCGATGAATTGTGATTTTTCGATGAATTGTTGTTTTTCGATGAATTGTCTTTTCGATTAACTGCTCATCGGTGAATTGCTTTTTCGAGGAATTGTCTTTCGATTAATTGTTGTTTGATAAACTGATTTTCGATGAATTGCCTTCGATGAATTGTCTTTCGGTAAACTGTTTTTCGATGAACTCTCCGGATACCCAAGCAGACATCATACTCAAAAACGAATCACATCTTCGTCCAAGTGACAAGATCAGAATTAACAGTTATAGCACTTATTGTACACACAGATCCTATGCCAGAGGTGGAGGCACCACCATCTTTGTCAAAAGAAACATAAAATATAATTCAATAGCCGAACCCCAAACAGAACACATGGAAACTACAGGAATATTGAAATACATATGGAAAACACAAGCAGCATCAGGATATGCAGCCTACAACCCCCCCCCCCAAATAAAAAACTCCTTGAATCTGACTTAGATGTGATACTAAATAAAGGCATACCAGTGATAATAGCTGGAGATTTTAATGCCAAACATTCAGTCTGGAATAGCAGAAACTCAAATATCAATGGATGAATACTCAACTCTTATACCACTTCACGAAATATAACAGTGATAGGACCCACTGAACCCACACACTGCGTACTCCTGATGTACTAGATATAGCTATATTAAAAAACATAGTGCACAGCTATCAAATACAAGCAGTCAATGACTTAAGTTCTGATCACAACCCCATCATATTACAACTAGGCACCATACAAGATTTAATGGAAAACACCACCACATTATAAACTGGAAACAACTTCCCTCAGCATTCCAGGAAAACCTTGGCCCAATAGCACATATAACATCCAACGAAGATATACAAAAAGCAGTAAAAACTCTTGAAAAACACCTACTGACAGCGATAAGACAGGTAACAAATATAACCAAATATACACCACCAAATATACTCCCAGAAGATATAAAACATCTTATCCAAGAGAAAAACAGATTAAGAAGACAATATCAGAGAACAATGGATCCAGCAGATAAACAAGCAGTTAATAGAAACCAGGTTTGGTATATGCCCTAAAGGATTACTGTAACCAACTCTGGAATAACAAAATTCACCAATTAAACACAGAGGATCAGTCAATATGGAGAATGATGAGATCACTCCGTTCGAAGAGTTTTACACTTCCTCCAATCCAAGGTGAATATAGTGTTGCCTACAATGATGAGGAAAAAGCAGAAGCATTTGCAGATAGTTTAGAAAAACAATGCAGTCCCAATTATATCAATCTACTCTGTAATATAAAATGTTAAGCTTTTTTTGTAACGTTTTTTTGTCAAGTTATTTGAAACTTTTGAAACTCAGGGCTGCCCTGGTTGTCGAGTCTTCATAATTCGAGTCATCAGAATTCAAGGAGAACTGGCCAACCAGTCCGGAAATCGGGGTGAGTGGGTGCCAGAAAACCCCTTTCGAGTTTTCAAAATTCGAGTCATCAGAATTCAAGAAGAACCGGCCTACTAGTCCGGAACTCAGGGGGTTGGGTGCCCATAGGTGCCTGGGGGGGGAATCCCCTTTCAAGTTTTCAAAATTCGAGTAATCAGAATTCAAGGAGAACCGGCCTACCAGTCCGGAACTGAACTCGAGGAGTTGGGTGCCATAGGCGCCAGAAATCCCCTTTTGAGTTTTCAAAATTCAAATCATCAGAATTCAAGGAGAACCGACCTACCAGTCAGAAATTCGGGGGGTTGGGCACCTTAGGTGCCAGGGGGGAGAGCCCTCCTTTTGAAGATTAGACACTCAGGGAGCTACCCTGAGTGTCGAGTCATCAGAATTCAAGGAGAACCGGCCTAGCAGTGCGTAACACGGGGGGTTGGGTGCCATAGGTTCCAGGGGGATGAGCCCCCAGTACAGATATAAACTTCATAAGAAAAATCCACACCCAAGTGAGTAAAATAACTCAAAACACCTCATTCCAATCTAACAACAAATCCATGTCACCAAAAGAAATATATGATTAAAATTAAAAGAAACACAGAGTGAAAATTATTTAATTGTAAATATTTCATCCTAAGTATCTTAGGGCATCATCAGTACAGTAGTTTAAAACAATAATAGGAATAACATACAGTTAGGGCACATGATTACAATAGAATCTCATTAAACATGCGTAACATGTTACAGAAAAAATTAAAAAAAATAAAAAATAAAAATAAATAATTATTTAACACAATTTTGTATGATTTTCACATACTTTAGGAATAGTAAGAACGTCGTTGCAGTTTAAGTTTGGTCTGTGTAGTAGGGCTTCAGAACTTTCTTTGTATAAACGTTCATGTTTATATAAAGATCTATGTAAAAGTTTAGACTTTTCCGAATGGATCCTATGGTTTGGATTTTCAATTCCCTGTTGAGAGAGGCCAGATTTCTGTGGTTTAAAAAGATGAATGTGGTCTTGATGTTCCGAGATGTGTTTCTGAACAGACCTACCTGTCTGTCCAAAGTAAGACAATTTGCATGAGCATGGAATTTCATAAATGCCAGTCTTCTTTTCTTTGGATGAGTAAATCCAAAAAGGAGATACACTGTGGAGATTCTTTTTCTAACGTAAAGATGATGCGATGATGAAGAAGGTTAATTTTATCTAGAAACAGTTGTAATTCATGTTTGGGATGATCCCAGACTGTAAATACGTTGTTGACATCTCTTAACCAAATTTTTGGTTTGGGTTCAAAATACAATCAAAAAACTTAGGACATACCATGCAAGACCTCCTAGAATTTATGGCTTACCTAAGCTATACAAAACTAATGTTCCACTTAGACCTGTTGTAGACTATATCAGCAGTCCAATTTACAAGTTATCAAGATTCTTATCTAACTTTCTCTGCCCTCACATAGGCCACTCAGTCTCTTCAATCAAAAATTCTACTGAGTTTCACACAAAAATTAAAGACATTCAACTATCAAAAACTGTTGTTAAAGATACCAAGCAATTTTAAACCTGGTTTTACTCCATTTTTCCCAAGTAAGCAAACAGACAAAATGTCAAGTTTGCGCCTGCAATTGTGCAAGACTAGCTGATCCCACAGGTAGTGCAAGACCAAGGCAACTCGTGGTAAAGGTGGAGCAAGCTCTGATCACTAATCTTAATATTTACCCTTAATGCCAAAACACATCTCCAAGAAGTGGATGTATGATGTTTTGTATTAAAGGCACAGGGCCACTACCCAGACCGGTTTCGACCTTTATTGAGGTCTCATCAGTGGGAGCCAGGCTAGAAATACCTAGATTTAGTAATGCAGAGATTGTAAGTATTTTACCAATTTTTTGGTAAAATACTTTTGGTAAAATTTTGGCATTAAGGGTAAATATTAAGATTAGTGATCAGAGCTGCCTTGGTCTTGCACTACCTGTGGGATCAGCTAGTCTTGCATCAATTGCAGGCGCAAACTTGACATTTTGTCTGTTTGCTTACTTGGGAAAAATGGAGTAAAACCAGGTTTAAAATTGTTTGGTATCTTTAACATAATTATACCCAAGTTAAAAATACTTTCTACATTTATATATCCTCCTGAGATTTTTATTTAATAAAGTTATAACACCTTATGGTAACTTGTTTTGGTAAAATACAAGCTCTGCATTACTAAATCTTGGTATTTCTAGCCTGGCTCCCACTGATGAGACCTCAATAAAGGTCGAAACCGGTCTGGGTAGTGGCCCTGTGCCTTTAATACAAAACATCATACATCCCCTTCTTGGAGATGTGTTTTGGCATTAAGGGTAAATATTAAGATTAGTGATCAGAGCTTGCTCCACCTTTACCACGAATTGCCTTGGTCTTGCACTAACTGTGGGATCAGCTAGTATTGCATCAATTGCAGGCGCAAACTTGACATTTTGTCTGTTTCCTTTATTTGGGAAAAATGGAGTAAAACCAGGTTTAAAATTGCTTGGTATCTTTAACATAATTATACCCAAGTTAAAAATACTTTCTATATCAAAAACTGACTTGTTAATCAGCTTCGACATTGTTTCCCTCTTCACAAACATTCCCCATAAAGAAACAATAGAATGACTAACTCAAAAATTTCCGTCTGATATAGTTGAATTGTTCAAGTTTGTTATTGCATCAGGTTACTTCACCTGGAAAGGTCAAATTTACAAGCAAGAAGAAGGAACAGCAATGGGATTTCCTTTATCACCAAACCTAGCAAACTTGTTTCTAGAACACCTTGAAGAAAAAAAAAATATTCAGTTTTGAACCCAAACCAAAAATTTGGTTAAGATATGTCGACGACGTGTTTGCAGCCTGGGATCATCCCAAACATGAATTACAACTGTTTCTAGATAAAATTAACCTTCTTCATCATCGCATCAACTTTACGTTAGAAAAAGAATCTCCACAGGGTATCTCCTTTTTTGGATTTACACATCCAAAGAAAAGAAGACAGTTCCATAGCCATATCTGTCTTTCGCGAGCCTACATTCTCAGGTCGCTACATTCACAATTCTTCCGCTCATCATCCATCTCAGAAATCTGGCATTATTAAATCAATATAGTTTCCAGAGCACACAAATTCTGCTCCTCTGAAGAATCTTTAAACCAGGAATTAGAAGTAATCAAAAATACAGCCATCGTAAATGGATATAATCCGAAAATAACTCAAAAAATAATCAGTCACTTCTCCACACATCAAACCAGACAGGAAGTCCATAGGATTCCCATACCTTACGTCAAAGGCATCTCCGAACGTCTTTCTAAAATTATGAAGAAATACAATTTTGCCACTACTTACAAACCTATCAACTAAATTTACAACTTGTTACCTTCTCCTAAGGACAAACTCTCACCTTTGATGTTGCCTGGCATTTATGAAATTCCATGCTCATGCAAATTATCTTACTTTGGACAGACAGGTAGGTCTGTTCAGAAACGCATCTCGGAACATCAAGACCACATTTGTCTTTTTAAACCACAGAAATCTGGCCTCTCTCAACACGGAATTGAAAATCCAAACTATAGGATCCATTCGGAAAAGTATAAACTTTTACATAGATCTTTATATAAACATTAACGTTTATACAAAGAAAGTTCTGAAGTTCCCTACTAAACAGACCAAACTTAAACCGCAACGACGTTCTTACTATCTATTCCTAAAGTTTGGGAAATTGTCATACAAAATTGTGTTAAATATTGTATGACAATATTTAACAGAACCAATTGTATGTTATTCCTATTATTGTTTTAAACTACTGTACTGATGATGTCCTAAGATACTTTAGGATGAAATATTTACAATTAAATAATTTTCACTGCGGTTAATAGGTTAATACGTGTTTCTTTTAATTATGATCGCACCACAGGTTTCATTATTTAAAAAAGAAATATATGAGATCATAAGAAAACTAAATAACAAAAAGGCTCTGGGTCCGGATGGAATAATAAACAAGGTACTCAAGCTGCTTCCACGCAAAGGGGTTATGCATCTGTTAGCCATCATTAATGCTATCCTTCGGCTGAATTATTTCCCAGAGATATGGAAACTTGCTGACGTTTTCCTAATTCCAAAACCTGGAAAAAATACACAGTTTCCTCAAAATTACAGACCGATCAGCCTTCTATCATGCGTAGGTAAGATAGACGAACCGGCTATACTCACACGGGTTCAAGAGGCAGCAGATACCAACCATGCCATTCAAGATGACCAATTCGGATTTAGGAAATATCACTCCGCAACGCTACAAATTTTACAGAGTCGTCGAATATATCACCAAAGGTTATGAATGGCACCAGCACTCTGGTGCAGTCTTCCTGGACATCACTCAGGCATTTGATAGAGTGTGGCATCATGGTCTAATTTTTAAGCTACACCAAGTTGGAATTCCATTACCACTAATTCTACTCATCAAATCCTACCTAAATAACAGAAAATTTAAAATAAAACTCAATAGGATCAGATCCACAGAGGAGAATCAAGGCTGGAATCCCTCAAGGTTCTCTGCTATCTCCTCTACTCTTCTCCATATACATGGTAGATCTCCCTAAATTGTCTTCATCTATCACCACTCCATATGCCGATGACACAATCATCATAACCAGATCCCTCTGTCCACAAACAAGCTGCAGAGAGCAGTCAATGAACTGGAGGATTGGTACACCAAATGAAGTATCACAATCAACCCAGGAAAAAGCTCTGCAGTACTTTTCACCAGACGTAAAGCAGAACCGAATACAAGCATACAAATGTTTAGTAGAATTTCGTTTTTTACATTTGTACCAAATGTAAAAAATCTAACAAACATTTGGTAGAATTGTGAAAACATTTGTTTTCACAATTCCACCAAATATCTGGGAGTTCATCTTCATAAATGCCTAAATTTCAAGACACATAGATAGTGTCACCACTAAAGCAAGTCAGAGCATAGCACAGCTATATCCACTTTTACATAGGAACAGATTCCTAAGCATAAGCAACGAGGTTCTCCTGTACAAATCAGTGATCAGACCGCAACTAACTTACGCTTCTCCAACCTGGGGGACACACAGCTAAAAGAAACAGATTACAGAAGATCCAGAACAAATGCTTAAGAATGGCATTTAATGCCCTATGGTTCATCAGAAACCTCCAGTTACACCAAGAAGCCAATCTTCCAGATATCAAGACCTACATGATAGGTATTGCAGAGAAATTCTTCACAATCACAGATAATCACCCAAATCAACAGGTAGCAACTACAAACCCTCAGATCACCTCAAACATAAAAGACTGAAATCCTTCATTGCAAGAGAAAGTTGATACAGCCTACAATGCTCACAATGAGCAGGTAAATTACCCACAATAATCCCATCACCCACAAACTAAAATACAGATGAAGGGATGAGAGTCAAGGACTCAGTCCATCAACCAAAAAAGTTCCAAGTTCCCTGGCATCACTTCTGGGCCTGGCTCCCACTGATGAAACCTCAATAAAGATTGAAACCAGACTGGGTAGTGGCCCTTCCCATAATGCATAGTATTATACATGTCTGTAAGGATGTACAATGCTATGCATTCAAGCACTGTACCTTCCTTCAGTGTCAATAACAGTGAGTCTGAAGCTGCACATGCACAGAGAGAGGAAGAAACTCATAGAGATGTAACAAGGTCGTTAGAGATAGCCATTTTTGACAAAAGGAAGTGTTATAGGAAACATATTTCAGAGATCAATGAATTTATCTGAAAGTATTTATTTCTTTCAATTGGTGTACAAGCACTAGAATATAATCTAGAGGAAAGCCTCGAATATAGTTTTTGTTGAAAGGTTAAGTAGCACAAGTTTTGAGAGAGCAAGATAACAGTGATTTGTCTACTGTCTGTTTTTATATAACCCTGCATTCACTTCCTGTCAATGGATGAAATGATTATGGAGCATTTTATCTCAAGTGGAAAACTGTGTTGATTCTTCTAAGCAGTGTTCCTTGAGCCTCCCTTTTACGGGGGAGGTACGGCACCACCTCAATCCCCCCCCCCCATTTTTATCCGGGATCGGAACCGGCATAGCTGACAATGCAGACCTATGGCTGGAGGGATTGTCTTAAGTATTCCTGACTGTATCCGTGTGTGTTCACGGGGATGGTTTAATTGCTTGTGGGATGAAAAACCCCAGATAAACTGAGGGAAAAAACATGCTGTCCACACCCAAGACCAGCTAACTTGGCTATGGCTGAAGAAGATCCTTAAGCTCCTCACTTTGTCGACGGGAATCGAACCTAGGACACTCCTTCCCCAGGCATATGGTTGCGAAGAGCATAGCCACTAGGCTAACTGCGCGGACAGTTGTTCAGTTAAGGATAGGCAATGAATACAAGTAATGAAGATTGTGTTTAGGTAACTGTAGGGCAGGCAGTTTACTCTAATGTATTTTATTTTCATGTTTAATTTTCTGAAGCAAGGTGAATATTCCTGAGGATTATTATTTTGTTTTCTTTTTTTTTATTATTTTGTTTTCTTTTTTTTTGAGTAATGAGTGTTAACTTTGAAAGGGTGAAAAGATTTCCTTAATTGAAACTGATATTAATAGGTTATAGTTGTTTAATCCTAGTATGTTTTTCTATTTATTGTTTAATCCTAGAGAGGATTGGTAAGGGAATTTGTTTCCTTTTTGCCTTTATTGTTATGATAAAGAAAGACCTCCCGGAAGTCATCAACTCATCGAGGGAAGCCATACTAATTGCACTAGTTGTCATACCTGTTCTTGAATTCATTCACACTACTTGGATGTTGTTTGTTCAAAATAACATCCAATGGCAATCCATTCCAATCACGCACTGCTCTATGAGAAAAAAATCTAGCCCTAATCACCCTGTTAATAGCATTCATTATCGACTTCCATGAATGCCCTAGAATCCTTACTTGTACAAACAACATCCAAAAGCAATCCATTCCAATCATGCACAATTCCATGAGAGAAAAATCTAGTCCTCACTCCCTTCTTGACAGCATTCATTATCAAATTTCATGAACGCCCTCTAGTCCTTCCCCCCAACCTCCATAAAATGAAAAATTCCATCTACTGAAATTCTGTATAACCCTCTCAGAAGTTTGTAAGTCTCAATCACATCGCCCTTCATACTCCTGTTTGCTAGTGTCTGCAGCCTACAAATTCTTGATTTGCCTTCGTAATCAGTTTTCCACAATCCTGATATCATTTTTGACAAGCACCTTTGCTCTCTCTCTCCACTGTATTAGCATCAGCACAGAAACCAGGAGACCAACCCTGCATGCGATAGTCCAAGTGAGGCCTTGTAAAGAGGCCTTGTAAAGAGGCAAAATGACTTCCTTGTCTACCTACATATGTCAAGGTTCGTTTCAGCATTGCCATTATTCTCTAATTTGTATTTACAATTTTTGCTATATGACCCTTGAAACTTCAACTTCCTATCTACTAAAACTCCAAGATCCCTAGTCTCATTAGTTTCTTCAACCATAATCCCACCAATATAATATGACATTGGATATCTAATCACACCAAAGTGCATGACTTTACATTTTTTAACATTGAAATGACAACCATTTTCACATGCCCACAATTCCAGCCTATTCAAATCATTCTGTAGGATAATCAGGACTGCATATCAGCAGCACTCCTGATTACCTTGCCTATATTTGCATCATCAGCAGACAGACATATGTCACATGTCAAATCCTTCCCAATGTCATTAATTTACAGTGTTAAAAATAAGTATTTTAATTATCTGGAGTATATTATTGTTCCTTGAACAATAATGATGGTCTAAAAATCCCAAGCATATGGAAGGCACATATTCTACCAACGGAACCTTCCTCTCTAAGAGTTAACTATAAACAGGCCAGTAGATAATCCAGAATCCTAAATCTAAAATAACAATTGTAATGCTTAAAATAGGACATAATTGTTACTGAAAGAAGACTATCTATAAGAAAGAATTTTTTCCCATGTTATCTTAAACAGAATTTAGTTTTGATGTAGTTTTTAAATAATTGATTATTTGTAATTTTTTTTTTTTTCACTAGAGGTCATGCCAGTAGATTAACCAGTTATCAAATCATTGTTCCTTTAGCATACTGTGTATAATGTAACTCAGTTTGTCCTTTATATTGGTATATACTCTAGATCAGTGGTTCTCAAACTGGGTGCCGCAAGTATGCCACAAGGATGCTGCGAAATTTTGAATCGTTTATTTGAAAAAAGCAAAATATTCAATTGCCACAAATAACTAAATCAAAAACAAAAAAATTATATATTTTGATTTTAATGGATGAAGCGTATATAAAAATTATCATTTTTTGTATCACTCTTATATTATATTATATCATGGGATTTCATTAGATCACCGCGTGTTGTAGTAACTAGATATGTGATGGCACATAAATACTGGGGAAAATGAAGGGAGAAATGAGAATATTTTGACATCTACAGATAAAATTAAAACTTTTAAAGATAAAATAAAAATGTGGAAGATAAAATTAAGCACCAACAATGTAGAAATGTTCCTTAAAGTTGCCTCCAGAAAATGTAAGAACACCGATCTGCAAAAGCTTATTTAACATCGTTAGAAGAAAAAATTGACCAGACATTTCCATTTTTCCAGACAGATCCCATAATAATGGGATCCATTATTAATGTGAAGAATTGCTGTTCAGAAGATTCCAGAAAAAGGCTAGGAATGGCTAAAACAACAATCAGAGACCTGTCTAAAATCTGGAAGGATGGATCAATCTCCATGGGAACAAAGTTGAGAATTTTAGATGCAGTTGTTTTTCCAACAGCGACTTATGGATGAGACTTGGAACCTAAAGAAGTCAGATAAGAAACAGATATCTGCTTTTGAGATGTGGTGTTACAGAAGGCTGTTGAGGATATCATATACTGAAAGGCGTACAAATGAATGGGTGTTAGAAAAGATTAGTAGAACTTTAAGGCTCCTTAAGGATAAAACAGTTGATCACCACATATACAGTAAATTCCAGTCTATGAATATTATTCAAGACAAATGAAAGAGTCTGAAAACAAGAATGAAACCATTGAGACTCAATTGCAGACAGAAGAGAAAGCTATTGATTAAGCCAGACAGGAATGTGGTAAAGTTGTAAGTTGTATAAGAGTTTTATAAAAACGTGAGGAATGAACAGATGCTATCAATGGCAGAATCATATTAAAAATGAATATAAGTATTAAGAAGGAACTTGATTTTATTTGCATTCAATGAAAATAGGCAGAAGTGGAAGAGTCAAGAGTGGAAGAGGACAGAGAGAAAGCAAGAGGCCAAGAGAGTTGTGGCACAGGCGATGGGATTTCATTAGATCACTGCATGTTGTAGTAACTAGATATGTGACGGCACATAAATACTGGGGAAAATGAAGGGAGAAATGAGAATATTTTGACATCTACAGATAAAATTAAAACTTTTAAAGATAAAATAAAAATGTGAAAGATAAAATTAAGCACCAACAATGTAGAAATGTTCCTTAAAGTTGCCTCCAGAAAATGTAAGAACACTGATCTGCAAAAGCTTATTTAACATCGTTAGAAGAAAAAATTGACCATTATTTGCCAGACATTTCAGTCAATTTATACGATTGGATTCGAAATCCATTTGTAGAGTCAACATCAGCAATGAGTGAGTTAAGTCTTATAGAGGCCAAAGTATTAATTGATATAAGTAACAATCGTATGTTGAGATTGAAGCATTCAGAAATGTGTCTGAATTCATTTTGGATAACAACTATGAAGGAGTACCCCAATATAGGATTCCAAGCACTTTGTGTGAACTGGGTTTTTCTGCACTCGAAAATATTAAAACAAAGAAGAGAGAAAGACTAAAGGCCCTTGAAAATGAGATGAGAATATGTCTCTCAAAAACAAGGCCTAATATCAAAGAAATATGCAAACAACACCAGGCACATATTTCACATTAAGTTCATATTTTATTATCTGAAAATAAACCAATTTAGTTTAAAAATCTGTTTTCTTTAAACACGCCTTTCCTTCATATCTTTAGTATCTGTAATATCAATTTATTTATGGGTTATATATGCAAGTCTTTCAGAATCAATTAATCGGCACTTTACTCTCTATAAAAAGCAAATAATACTAGGGGGTGCCGTGAAATTTATTTATTGATTTTAGTGTGCTGCCAAACAAAAAAGTTTAAGAACCACTGCTCTAGATGATGATCTTAATATGAAGATCGAAATGTCGGGAAATTAAAATAGTTATTTTTAACACGCTGGTAAAGTCCATAATTTCTAAAATTAATGTTGATCACTGTGCAACACTAAAAGAAAGGATCATTAATGTACAGACTGAATAACAATGGACCAAAGACTGATCCTTGAGGCACACACTGGTCACCTTGAATCTTACAGATTTACATTCACACGCCACATGACTTTTTGATATTGTCAGTCAGCCATTCTCTTATACGTACCAATAATTTAGAATCTAATTCCATTTTCTCCAATATATGCAACAGTCTTCCATGCTATATTCTGTCAAATGCCTTAAGAAAACCAAAAGTCTCATCGTGTATCCACTCCTATCGTCTAACTCAGTGATAACGCTTATAGAATGTGAACAAGTTGCTAAAATATGATCTTACCTTGTTGTTCATTGCAAAGTAGAGACTCTCTGTCTACCCATTTCTGAATGTGAGCCCTAACCAACTTTTCTAAAATCACCGCCACCACTTCTGAAATATTGTTTGCTCAACAGTTGGACACATTGCTCTTTGCACCACCCTTGTGCAATGGGATTACCATATATTCTTTCCACTACTGTGGAATCTCCCCTTTTCTGCAACTGGTCAAGGGAATAGACAGTTCAACTGAACACTCTTTTAGCATCCACACTGATATCCCATCAGCCCTATTGCAGAATTATTCAGTCTGTGCAACAGCTCTAGTACTTGCTCCTCATCCACATGAGTTTCCTCATATGGAATTTTTGAAAATTTAATTCCTGAATTTAAATTTCAAGTAGGTGAAGCGTGAGAGAGAAAGGTATTGCTTATTTCTTTATGTAAATAATTATGTTTGTATAGTTATTTAATTAAACATTGTTTCTTCTGTATTACAATTTCTCTTGTCTTATTTTAGAGATAAAGATAAGTGAATATAATATATGAGTTTCACATGTTTTGGGGAACACTAGTATTGTTTTCAAGGTAGATGAACATGTTGGGAAGAACCAGAGTTACTTAAATGATACTGATGGTACAAACATAACTATCTTACCTGGAAAATATCCTATATATGTGAATAATATATGGGTTTTAAATAGGTTCAGGTAAATAAACACATAGATCAGCCAGCAAAATGGGTTACTGATCTGATATACATATTAACAACTATCAAACTCTAGTGAATGATTTTGTTTTTTAATGAAAAACTACATCACATCTGCATACTTAATTATAACCTGCATACCTCAGCTTCTTAAAGCAAATATGTTTTGCCAATTAAAATCTAAAGTGAAACCAAATAATTATTTTGTTGTAGTTTAGAATATTATTGTGCACTATGAACGTCACTGTTTTCATGGAAATAGAACATAAGTACTTCTATTAAAATTAGTATTTAATCAAGTAGTTGAAGAAAAGTTTTTTTACTTGGCTATAAATTAAATTCAAGTTACCAAAAAAAATATTTTTGTTTAATCCTATGACTTCTATGAAATCTGTGACTTCTGCATTACTTCAACCTTGGTATCTCTTCTGAGTCTGGCTCCCACTGATGAGACTTCAATAAAGTTCGAAACCTGTGTAGGTAGTGGACCTTCCCATAATGCATAGCATTACATGTCCAAAAGGGTGTGCACTTTACGTTATGGGAAACTGAGGTAATTAATATGAAGTCTATATACAAGTAGCCTGGTCATGATGATACTTCATGTGCGAACTTTGTTCACTTCCACTTGATAAAGGATTAAACAATATAATTTCTTGATAACTTTAATTTAGTATTTAATCGACTTGACTACAATATATTCTTCACCATAAAGTTTCCTGGATTTTTTTTTTTTTTTTTTTTTAAAAGTCTCACTGTAATTGTAACTTAACTGCTAAGTCTACCAATCTTAATTATTTATTTTTTTATGAAACGTAGTATTATTTCAGTAATCTAATATTGAAACTGCAAAAGTATTTGCTATAGTCAGTTTTTTGGATATCTCAATCGCTTCAAAATAATTTTCAGCTTTAATTTTAGAAATAAAATTGATGAATTCTAAAGGTAGGTACTTAAGGGTCAAAGCTGTATAATTAAGAGGAGATCCCACATAGCGTTTAAAGGAATGCAGAAAATAGATCAGGGCTTCTGACCTAATGTCCAATCCTCACCTTCTCATGGTACACCACAGATACTGTATGAACAAGAATGGGCTGGCAATATGGAATTTAGCAGACCAAATTGTATTCTTATTGGCTATAATACAACATAAGAGAATTTCATGCTGGCTAAGGCTCTGCCCAGTTAAACAAGGACCCTGTTGTTTTTGCCAGGAAACCAGGGCGAAAAGCAAAAAGTCAGCTACATGAACAAATCCTGAAATACACCCCAACTCAACATCACCAGAGTTCAAGATCAGTACTATCAACATAAGAAGTCTGAATGGCAATGAAATGGACCTAGCTATAGAATTGAATAAGTACCAGGACATAATTGGGGTAACTGAGATCTTTCTGAGCAATAAATACACAATGTTATAGTCAGGCAATAACAATCAGGGAAAAGTAGGGGTAGCTATAGTATTCAACACTAAAAGTGTGCCTAATCTTCTTGAATGGCAGGCAATATAAAATAAAGTGATGTGGGCAAATATCAGAATCGGGAACATGGATAATGAAACTTATTTATGCCTATGGTCCCTCTACTAAGGCAGAAGTAGAGGAATTTTTTGAGGCTTTAGAGAAAGCAACTGAAATAATGAAAAAGGAAAAGTTAGTCCTTGTTGAGGATCTAAATAGCAGAGTAGGAAATGATTGTCAGACATACAAAATTATTTTGTAAAAATTTGGGGAAAAGCTATATTGGCAAATACCTGTTGGATTTCTGCTCAAGACATGGACTGGTTATTATTATTATTATTAGACACCTCCAGGGAGTCCACAGACTCATCGAGAGAGAGTGTGCCAACAGCATCAAACAATTGGTCCATTCCACCTATAACCGCGCTCAAACTTTCTTAACTTTTTGCGAGCAATTAATAGCAGAGGCTCTACCAATCGACCAACCTTACTAACCCAAAGTTCTAAGATAAAAATATGCACAAATTCACATGGAGAGAAGAGGCAAGGAATAAGGAGTCTCATTGACTATGTGATTGTCGATAGTGATGTTTTCTCACTGGTAGAGGACACTAGAGTGTACAGGTAATTTGAAATTGGAAGTAATCACCATTTAATCTTAAGCAGGATAAAATTGAATTTCAGATTGAAAAGAAGGGCTTTCTTACATGTTCTTCCGTGTTCTTAAAGCGAATAAAAGTTGAGCAGCTCTCAGATATGAACTATAGACTAAAATACACAAACATTATTCAAGAAAAAATGAACGAGTTTGAGAACAGAAACCAAACCTTGGAGATTCAGTGGCAAATCCTAAAGAAAACATTGATTGATTCAGCCAGACAGGCTTGGTGTCTGCAAGGATAGAAAAATCATAACTCCATGGTGGACACAGGAAGTTAAAAAGGCAATGAAGGAAAGCATATCAAATGTTCCTGGCAAATAAGTCAACTTGTGCTCTTAGAGAATACAGAGACAAATTTAAGAAAGCTAAACACTGTGTAAAACTAGCTATAAACAAATGTCATGGGAAGACTTTGGTAAGAAGGTAGAAAATAAATATCAAGAAGTAATTCTTGTTGAAAAGCTTATACGCTGGTTAAACATGATAACTAATAATTAAGGAATTGACAACGTACACTAGAAATATAAATTAAAACAACTTTAATAAAAACTTTCCGATATTTCAGCAACGTCACATTGCCATCTTCTTGGGAACTTAAAATAAAGAACAGGTGCATGCAAGTACTACATAACAGCAAATGAGAAATGAAGCGAGGAAGCTACCATTTTCCTAAAGTCCTGATGGTGCCCCCTGGCAGGCTATATTGGTAGTTATTGGCCTTTGGGCTGAAGTTCTACTGATATATGTTTCCCAAATTTGTTGAGGTTTGGCATGTTCCTAAGGGCTGAGGCTGATTCCATGAATAGTCTTTCATATTTGAACATGCTGCAATATATTATTGTAGCTTTCATCCACCTTATTCTGTGGAGGGTATCCAGAGCATGGTCTGCAAGCCCAGAGTGGCTGTACTGGTGAAATTGGATGTAGTCCTTGTGTTCTGAGATTCTGATATTTGCTGTCCTGCCTGTTTGGCCAAAGTAGGACAATTTACAGCTGCAAGGGACCTGGTATACACCAGGTAGGTCTTTAGTGGAGCGGATAAGGGATGCAAATTTTCTATATGGTCTGTAACAAGTGGTCAAGTCATGTTTTTTTAGGATTTTGTTGATTTTTTCCGAGGTGCTTCGAATGTAGGGGATGGTGATGATTTAGAGTAATCTTTTTTGTGGGGGGGGGGGCGGGTTGTGGATAACTGGTTTAAGTATTTTTTGGATTTTTTTTTTGGGGGGGGGGGTAGCCATTGGCTGAGAAAGTGTTAAGGATGTGATTTAGTTCAGTGGTTAGGGTTTGATCATTTGAACAGATAAGTTTTGCCCTGTTGTATAGTGTCTTAATAACTCCATATTGTTGTGTGTGTGTGTGGGGGGGGGGGGATTGTTGGTGAATGTACCTGCCTGTATGGGTGGGTTTTCAATAAACTGAAAAAACCAAGGTTCCATCAGGTTGGCAGGTTACTAGTGTGTCTAGGAAGGGGAGGCTATTGTTTTTCTCTTTTTCAAGGGTGAACTTGATTCTAGGGTGTTGGTTGTTTAAGTGTGTTAAGAAGGAGAGGAGTGTATCCAAGCCATGTGGCCAAATAGAGACCACATCATCAACGTAGCGAAGCAATATTCTCCATAAAGAAGTTGGCCAAGGGTGGGGAAAGTGGTGAACCCATGGCTGTCCCCTTTATCTGTTTGTAGAATTTTTCCTGCCAAACGAAATAGCCTGAGTTCATTGTGAACTGAAATAGGGCTGAGATATTGGGAGGAAATTTAGCTTGGATTAGCTCTAAGGTTTCTTTGAGGGGGAGGGACATTTGTGAATAAGGAGGAGACATCAAAACTGACCATTATGTCATTATGTTGGAGTGTATGGTTTTCTATACTGGCTTTGAAGTGGGCTGAGTTTTTTATGTGTGATGGTGTATTGCCAGTATAGTGTGAGAGCACTTTGGCTAAATACTTAGCTAGTTTGTAAGTGGGGAATCAATGCCATCCACTATGGGACGTAATGGCACATTTCCTTTGTGTATTTTTGGGAGCCCATATATACGGGGGGATCTAGAGTTATATGGTTTTAGTCTGTTAGTAATCTCCACAGGCCAAGAAGTAACCTTTTTAAGGAGCCTATGGAGTTTTCTAATTTGAGAGTTGGTGGGATTGTATTCAATGGGGAGGTAAGTAGTTCAATCTAATAGTAAAGCCTTAAGCTTACCTGTGTAGTCATCATGATCGAGTACCACAGTGGCATTTCTCTTATCCGCTTTGGTGATAACTATTTCTTTGTTTTTCTTTAATTCTTGTAGCGACTTGTATTCACTAATGGATATGTTGGTTTTTGGTGGTTTTGCTTTTGTGAGAACACAGGCTACATCCAACCTAAAATCATTGGCGATGTGGTTTGGAAGGTGCGAATCCCACGTTCAATCTGGATCATGAATTCCTTGGCCGGTAATTTTCTAGGAGCAATGCCAAAGTTGTGACCGCGTGACAGAGCTTTGAGTGCTTCAGGCTTCAAGATAAATAACTGATGAAAGGTTAACTACAGTGTTGGTTTATAGTTTTTGTTTGGATGTCGTTTTTTTTTTTAGTTTATCAAACATGTTGATATGTCGACTCCGTATTCGTTCTAATTCTTTATTTGCTGCAGTACACGAGACGTTATGTAGAATTGACCAAAGTTCGTGATTAAGCGTATTTGAAAGCTTATCCTCTAGCGCTAAAATAGCTCTGTTTATGTCAGCTAGGAAACCACGTGTAGCGGTAATTTGCTCCCGAAGTAAAGCCTGGCTCGCCTGGCTGTAGATACGGAGAGCTTTCTGTGAAACGAAACGGTGCTTAAATTTTACACAATTTGGAATTACCTGGTTATCCCGGCAGCGTTTTAGGAAGGTCAGACGATTCAGTTGTCTGGATAACTTCATGGAATCAGCCTCAGCCCTTAGGAACATGCCAAACCTCAACAAATTTGGGTGCATAAGACTGCCCCAAATTTGGGAAACATATATCAGAAGAACTTCAGCCCAAAGGCCAATGACTACCAATATAGTCCGCCAGGGGGGCACCATCAGGACTTTAGGAAAACGGTAGCTTCCTCGCTTCGTTTCTCATTTGCTGTTATGTAGTACTTGCATGCACCTGTTCTTTATTTTAAGTTCCCAAGAAGATGGCAACGTGACGTTGCCAAAATATTGGAAAGTATTTATTAAAGTTGTTTTAATATTTCTAGTGTACGCTGTCAATTCCTTAATTATTAGTTATCACATATCAAGAAAGTGGCAAAATATTCTGGAGGCTGTTGAAAAAGTTCAGAAATGGAGGAAAGAGTACTATAAAAGGAATTAGAGATGATAAAAATGGTATGAAAACTGGTGAAAAAGATATCCTTGATGTATAGAGTAATTACTTTGAAAAATTGATAAACGCAACAATCAGTGACATCACAGTGGTAAAAAAACACTCAACAGGCAATCAGGAATACATATCCATACTTGAGGAAGAAAAAAACCTGAAATGTGGAAAGGCAGAGGGAGTAGATGATATTCAACCAGGAATACTCAAGTATGGAGGCATAAAAGTCTCACTGTGGCTGCACTGCATAGTTAAGAATGCCAGGACAGAGGGACGAAGGTTATAAGGCAAAGCACTCCTTGCAGACATCCACAAGGAGATATGCTTTGCATTATGAGATACTAAGGCAAGTGATGTGAAGTTATTCCATCTTTACCACGAGTTACCCCAGTCCTGAATATACTTCAGGTGCAAACTTTGTTTGCCTACACTTACATAAAGGATTAAACCAAGTATATAATTTCTTGGTATCTGTAATTTGTGTGAAATTATCTTGATCCGGTAATGGTGATATGGTCACTTAAACTGAATAGGAAAAGAAAGATTAGCAAAACAAGTGTTCTCTGCTACGTTGGTAGGAAAAAAAGACCCAGAAAAAGACCAAGATATTTGTGGATGGATCCAGTTAAATGTGCCTTTGAGAAAAATTGTAGATAGGAAGTTAGTAATGATGTAAGTTTTTCATGTAGTACTGTCATATTCTGTACACTCCTTGAGGGTGCATGTCAGGAATTTGATGACGACGACTTCTATAGGCTTTTGAATTCCTATTTGCATTTGTAACTATATGATATATTTGTCTCAGTAGAGTAACTGGGTGGTGATAATTTCTTTCACTATTTTGTTTTTGTCACAATGAAATGCTCCCTCTTTGATGAACCATTTTTACTCTTTTTCCTCTTGTTTGAAGATTTTTCCTATGTTTTTCATCTCTGCTTCGATTTCTCTCCTCCAAATCATCTCGGGTATCCGCTTCTTTTTCTTCTGCTGCTGCTTCCCTATGGGTTCCATTCCATGGCTGATTTTTCTAAATCCTTATCTGGGTTTCTGATTAGCCTATCCACTTTCATTTTCTTTTTTTGTTATTTCTATTTCAATGTCAGAGTGATTGGTTTTGTCCCTGTCTTGTTTGAAATTCCATTCAGCCAGTATATTTCCATTATCTGCCTTAGACATCTATTTATGCTACTCTGCAGCTTATTTAAATTCTTTCTGATTAGTCTCCAGGTTTCAGATTCATACAGTAGAACAGTCTTTACATTTATGTTGAAGAGTCTTATTTTTGTCTCGAGACTTATTTCTTTTAATTTTACAAGGGAAAGAAGAGTACATTTTTAAATATTAATTTTATTAAAATTTTTATTTTTATTTTTTAAAGTATGGGTACCCAAATCTACCCCCTTTCACAATTCTTAGATTCATCAATTAAATGGAGTTAATTAAAATTTTTAATCTATTAGAAATGTATAAATTGAGACTTTTCCACATTAAACTGGAACCCATATCTTTTGCCTAAATGTTAGCCTATTTAAATCACCCTGCATGGTCGCTCTTTATATTGCCTTAATTAACTATTAACACAGCCAATTCTGCATCAGCAGCAAACAACTGAATATTTCCAATCAAATCGTTACTTATCATGTGTCGATTAGACAGCAGTGATCCAAGCCCAGAGACTTGTGGCACACCACTAGTCACCTGATTTCTCCTGGATTCTCCCCAAATCTGCATGATGGAGAAGGAATGCGTTTGTTTCAGTATATAATTAGAAAACAATAATTAAGGAGAATCTGTATTTTGTTAGTATATGTAAATTACTAAATTACCAATCAGTTACATATCCATCCCCATTTTCCCTGTGCAACAGAGTTCCATGTTGTATCCTCTCAAGTGCTTTTGAAAAATCCAGTAGTATCATTGTGTAGCCATTCCCATTATCTAGCTCAGCTGTCACCCAATTATAAAAAATTTGTAAATTACTAAGGCTTGATCAACCTTTCATCATAACGAGTCCCACTACTCTGGGACTTTACCAGAGCTGAGATGTAACTTAGCTCTGGTAAACCTCTCAGACCAATCATGACCTCGCAGCAAGACAAGAAGTTTCCTCTCAGCCTTCCTGTTTGAGTATCAGCAGATTATGCCACACATTGTGACAGGTTCTTCAATTATAACCAAATCTGTTTAGGGAGAAGGAACGTGCTTGTTTTTCAGGATATATTAGAAAACCATTAAGGAGAATCCTATATTTTGTTAGTGTGTGTAAATTACTAAAAGCTGTAAATATGTGAACCAACAGAATGATTGGCAAATATAAGGGAGAGAAAGAAAGGGTGTGAACAGAAATACTTTCATTAGAGAGAAAGGAATTGCTAACAATTTATAGTTGTGGTATTATATGTGTATTATGTGTATGTAGTATTATATGTGTATGTCCAATAAGTTGTTGGGTGGAGAGATCCTATAATCTCTACAAATGCATGTTTGCATTTATGATGGGCATAATTAAAACTTATAAGGAGGGAAAGATACTTGTTTGCAAAATATAAATAAGCAACCGATAATAAATAGTGGCTGTATACATTAGTAAATCAGTTTAACTATAGGAGGGATAAGCCAATGAACCAATAATGTTAAGCAGGTAATTCATCTAGGCTTGGCAAGAATACATGTGAGTTGATGGAGTAGGAAATCATCTTAAATTTACTATGCTTGTTATACATATTTAATTCTATTTTTTATTTATATTTTGCTTTGTTTTATAAGAATTTTCGTTCATTCAGTAATGATCAGTGTACACTTTTTACATAGTAATATATACATAAATAATTTCCAATAATCATTGAAGTTATCCATCTATTCTTTTATATATATATATATTCCCCATATATTAAGCATTTTTTTTTTTTTTTTTGGAAATAACCAGATACAGTCCATTTTTATAATACACAGAAGAATTAATTGTTATTCAGGAATACAAGAATTCTTTCCAAAAAGTGGAATGAAATGTCAATATATATATATATATATATATATATATATATATATAGTGAAAAACATCTCAAAAATGACCTTAAATAATGAAAAACAACTCTCCTCCAACTGACACTATACTGCCTACACACACACACACAAGCAAAACTGTAGCACCAAACACAGTATATAACTAAATGCATTTGTCTTAACATTCCCTTTCAACTTTTCAGTTGCAGAAAATATACAGTAATACCTGTTTATAATGCAGTCAATGGGTGCCAAAAGTAAATAAAGATGTACATGCATATATGTATGTGTTTAGGTGTAAAACATGAAATCAGTTTAAATTGTATTTGATATTTTCTACATCATTAACCACCTTACCGGCCATTATGGATCAAATATGCATCCTCATATGCTTCGTATCCATCTTATATTTCAATGTAATATCAATAGTATTACAATTTTAATATGCACTTCGCATCCATGATAACCTTGACATCTTGACCAGTAGCGTGGTTAAGCAGTTCCAAAATACTAATTTTACTGAAAAAAAAATTGCAACCAACATGCTGTATACGTGGAAAGCTTTATAAAAATGTACTTACACCATGCAGAAGGAACAAAATGTATGAAAGGGTTTTCCTGTGGGAAGCAAAATATATGAAAAACGCTACCCAGCACGAATGTGTTAGTCAGAGGCACTGCCAATTCCTTTGCACATTCTCATAAATATCTCATCTAATTTCACAGCTGCATATCCATTGAGAGTCTGCAATATCCTAAGTACCTCTAATTCATCAACTTCTATTTTCACATCAGTTCCTGTTACAGCAATATCTTCACTTGGATGATAGACCTAACAAAAATGGTCACTCATCAACTCAACTACTGTACTTCATCTACTTCTGTCACCTCACTACTATCAGCATTAAAGGTATTCTTCCTTTTACTTGCCACACAGCAACTCTGGGAATTTCCTTTGGCCTGATCAGCCAATTTCTTCTCATAATCTGATGTTACCTTCCTCATTATATACTCTTCATAACATTTTCATTTTTTGAAGCTCCTACTTAATAATATTACTCAATCATATGACTCCTATGTGATTTATCCTCCTAATCTTGGGTATACATTATGATATTGCTTCCTTCAGATATCTTTGACCTCCCATGCACTGCTAATATCCTTTCCTTGTAGCAAGTATAAGAAATGAAAATTGTGTTGGGAGCAAAAGAATGAGGCGACTGATATTATGGATATAAGGCAGGACATGGAAGTGTTGTGAAGAACGTAGCAGAGGCAGTGAATGACAATGCACAAAATATGAATGAGAGTTTGAAGGAAGTAGTTCAAAGTAATATGTGGACGATGAGATGCCAGAGCAGAAAGAAACAGCAAGCATACACGGACTCCTTCACAGGACCAAACATGAATGCTGGTAACTGGAGAAATGACTGGCATTTCTCCAGTCACAGGCATGTGGTAAAGAAGGATGGAGAATGAAAGAGAGCATGAATGGGAAAAGTATAAAAGTGAAAGAAACTAGGAGAAAATAAATAATATTGTATGGGGATTCAATGATAAGAGGTAGGTGTATTTAACAAGAAAGTGATGAAAGCATGTTTTCCAGCTGTGAAGATGAAGGATGTTAGTGAAGCTTTAAGTTTGCAGAAGAAAGAAGCGAACAAGTTAATTGTTTTGGCAGGCACAAATAATTTGAAAGGTGAGAAATATGCAATGATACAAGATATGAAAGAGTTAAATAGGATAACTGAAATTTGGTTTTTATTGGTTGGAATTTGATACAACTAGTAACCGACTAGTTTCGCCACATTAACTGTTGACTTCTTCTGGGTTAGATGAATATACATATCAGCTTAAAACAAACGAGCTTAGATTACAAATCAATACATAACTGAAAGATGAAAAATACCGAATTCATAGGAACCGGTACACAATACAAATACGTGGAGCGTGGATGCTAGCACGTTGTTAAGCAGGTGCATCCTATAGTTAGCTGCGAAATTAAACTCTGATGTGTGGAGAGATCTTATGAGTGATTCCAGATATCACAAAGGAACATCCCTTGGTTTCTGTTCAGATGCCTTGTGAGCAGATTACTACTGCAGCTTCTTTTATGTTGCAAGAGTTGTATTCATCTTCTATGTATGGCATAGTACTTTTATCCCATTCAGTGTTATGGAGAATGTTGGAAAAATGGAATGCTAAACCAGAACTGTCCTCTCTGTTGTTGCTGACATCTCCAATGTGCTCTTTTTGTTTTATTTTTAGACTCCTTGAAGTTTGCCCAATGTAATTCAGGCCACACGAACAAGAAATGTGGTAAACTCCGGGGTGTTTATTGAAAGCATTCTGATCTTTAGGTGAGCATAACATATTCCGCACTGTCCTAATTGGTTTGAAAGCTACCCAAATGTCGTGAGACCTTAGGAAGTTGGCAATTTTTTTGTGAAAGTATGGAATGGAATGGAAATTGAGTTCCTGTAATGAACATCCTGGATTTGCTGTGAAGAGGGGTGGAGAATAGTATTCTTTTTGTTATTTTTTTTCAGATATCCATTGTTGGTTAATATTTGGAGAATAAAGATTTTGGAGATTTTATTCATCTAACCCAGCTACCAGTTAACATGTGAAACTAGTCAGTTACTAGTTGTATCAAATTCCGACCAATAAAAACCCAATTTCAGTAATCCTATTTAAGTATTTAGTGATCAAAAATAACACTGATCATATAAAAGAGTTGTAAGAAGAAGCAAAAATTAAGAGTAAAAAAGCAAAGATTGTGAGTCTGCTGCCTCGGTATGATAGGATAGAAGTGAGAAGAGCCATGATTGCAAACTAGTCAATGAGAAGATGCAGGAGGAATGGTGCACAGTTTACAGATGTGTGGAGTGAATTTGGAATTTGCTGGATGTTAGGACCTGTATATGTCTAATGGACTGCACTTAAATGGTTTTGGAGTTATGTGCTTGGAGAAGGTGTTATTTGGTGAGAGTTTGGAAGTGCAAAACCAGGGAAACTAGATATATTGGGGGGGGGGCAATCAAGCATTTGTCTAGTCATCTCTGGTATAAGTGTATGTGAGTGCAGAAGTGACTGTGTGGAAATAGCCACTCTTGGGATAGATAAGTATGAGTGTAGGAATGATTGTGAAGAATTGAGTACAGTTTCCCAGGTTTTGAATCTGAATGGGCAGGTAATGACATAATGTAAGGAAAACCATGGGCTCAAGGAGATGCTGAAAACGCATGTAAATGAATGCCCAAAGTATAAGAAATAATGGAGAGGAGTTTCTGGCATTGGTCAGCTGAACATGGCCAAAAATAACTGGCATCGGTGAGACCAGGTTGTCAGAGAATGATGTAGTTATAGGGATAGAATGTAATGGATATTGTATTTTCAGAGAATATAGAATAGGGCAGGAGGAGGGGTATTATTGTTATCATTATTATTACGTGACACCTCCAGGGAGTCCAAAGACTCATCAAGGGAGGGCACCTACTCTACAACTCTGTCTCCACCACTTAATCCACCAATTACAGTGAACCACAACTACATCAACGGATCTACCGCCCACCATCACCAGTATGTTTCCAGACAATCACAAACATCCATGCCCATGGTGGGATTCGAACCTGCAGCCTTTTGGCTGGAGAGAGGATATGCTAATCACTCAACCAACCAAGATGTCCAGTATTATTAATGATAGTTGAAAAACTTCAACCAACAAAAATAGCAGTTAAGGAAGATCGGATCTGATGGAAATGGCTCATTTGAGCTGTCTGATGTGAAATAGAGGACAGTAGAATAAAATATATTGTTGGTTGCTGCTACTACAGACTTGGGGTTCCAGAAGAAGATGCAGATGACCTGCATCAGCAGATTAGCATGAGCACAGGCCAAGCAATTATCATGGGAGGCTTCAACTATGGTGATATAAATTGGAAGGAGGAAATGCTACATGGCAAAATGGAAATGGATACAGTTACTAAGGACTAATTACCTGAAACAGCACATGGAAAGGACCAAGGATTTGAGAGTGATAGATCTGGTAATAGCATCAGAAGATCTATCTTTAACTGCAGTAGCAACTCTACTTCTGATTGGGGAAAGTAACCATGCAGTCTTGTCCTGGCCTGGAAGGTTGTTCAACATCTGGAAATTTCAGTAAAGAAAGGGTTTATGTGGAACTACAAAGCTGGTAATTATGACAAACTTAAGAGGCAACTTGGAGCAGTGCCATGACATAAGAAACTATATGGAATGAGTGTCATTAGTGCAGGGAAAGTGGTCAAGGCAGTATCCAAGTGCATATCTAAGGTCAGGAGGATAAACTGAGTAGGGATAAAGTGGATAACTAGAAATATAAAGCAGGAGCTGCAAAAAAAAAAAAAAAGAAAAGAAAAGAAAAAAAAAGCATTATGGAAGGAATATAAATGACTAGCTTTGTAAAAGGTAGATCCTACCTCAGTAATTTATTCACATTTTATAATAAGGTGACAGCAGAATTGGATACAGGAAATGCTATGCTGTGATATTGTTGGATTTTGCAAAAGCATTTAACAGAATACTGCACAGAAAACTATTACAGAAGTTGGAACAAATGGAAATGGATGTGAGGCTCGCATGGATAGGGGGTGGCTGATAGACATTAGAGGATGGTTTATGGTGGAGTGGAATCAAGGTGAATGAGTGACTAGTGGAGTGCCCCTGAGCTCTGTACTGGGATCATTACTCTTTAATTTGTATGCTAATGATATAACAGAAGATTTGAAGGGGGACATTCAGTTGTTTGCTGATGATGTAAAGCTAGGGAGGACAACAACTGATAAATTATTGTCTAAATAAAATTTTCTCTGGTAGAAATTTAAACCCATTTCAAAAACTAGGTGGAAAGGAGAGTAATGGTTTACTGCAATTGTCTTTCAATGATCCTCATATTGCAGGAAAAACAAAATGGAGGGCATCACTTAGAGTAGGAGGACAGTGTTCTGTTAATGAGTTTACTTTGACTGCGAATAGCATGACACTTAAAACTGATTCTTGTGGGGGTCTTGGAAGAAGAGTTGGGAGTATACAATCTGTAATGTGATTCAGTAGGTCTCTGATAAAAGATCTGTTGACTGTCACAGAATCAAATTCTACTAAGGGGAAAAGGTGAATTGGTCAGCTTGTTTTATTATCCACTGTGATATAAGAGAAGTATACTGTCCATTATACTGTCCAGTATAATGTGAAAGAGTGGATATCATGGAAAATGATCACACCCATATAAGTTATCAATTTCTCACTTAAACAGTGAGATGAGAGAGAGAGAGAGCAGATTGTATAGTCAATGACAGTGAATGTTCAAGTAGGCATCTGGAAGAAGGGGGGGGGGTTGCTTCTTGCATTAAGGAGAGATTATTGTTGTCAACCATATGCTAATATGCATTAAAATCCACATCTAGACATCCAGCATTATCTTATTTTTATCATCTCATGATAAAAGGCAATATACAAGCTTAATTGCCTCCAGAAAATTTTCCTGCAATCTTCTATATTTTTACCTGACTTCCAATGATTTTTGTTTACTTACTTTTAAAAACAGCTTAGCATTCTTAAATTTTTTGGTGTATTTGAGTGCACGTGTCACCTACATCAGGAGTTTTTGATATGCCTGTTTCTTTTTTTTTTTTTTCAGAACTCTTTAAATTCTTGAGTATAGCATGAAGCCTGAATGTTCTCACAATTGCATTCAACTTCACCACATGTCTTTCTAGTTAAATCAATCAATGTTTTATCTTTAGATTTTGTCACTAGGCATCTAAGATTTTGTTTTACTGCTCTTTCATTTTTTCTGCAATAATATTTGTATAACTGAATATACGGCTCAGATAATCAGTTTGATTCTTTTTAAAATCTTTTGTACACATTTTTCTTTACAATCTGATACTCATTTTTATTTTATTTTTCATCATTTTTACTTGAAAATCAAATAATAAACACTTCCTATTTCAAATCACCTATACATTCGTTCATCTTTTTTGGAAGATTTTTCACTTGGTGACTATAAATTTTATATTTAGTTTAATCCTTTATCCAAGTGTAAACAAACAAAGTTTGCACCTGAAGTATCTTCAGGACTGGGGCAACCTACCTCAGTAGTACAGCATGAAGAATTACCAAACTTGTGGCAAAGGTGAACTGACTTCACATCACTTGCCTCAGAATCCCATAATGCAAAGCACATCTCTTTGCATACATGTATAATGCTATGCATTATGGGAAGAGTCACTACCCAGACCTGTTTCAACCTTTATTGAGGTCTCTTCAGTGGGAGCCAGACCTAGAGGTGATACCAAGATTGAAGAAATGCAGAAGTCATATTTCCATTTATGAGTTGCCAACAGGTGTTACACCTTATTATTAAATTACTCTGGATTAGAGAAAGATGTTGGAAGTTTTTTCACTTGGTTAGACTATAAATTATATATTTAGTTTAATCCTTTATCCAAGTGTATACTAATTCAAGTGATGTGAAGTCAGTCCACCTTTGCCACGAGTTGCCCCAGTCCTGAAGATACTTCAGGTGCAAACTTTGTTTGCTTACACCTGGATAAAGGATTAAACTAAATATATAATTTATACTCTTGCATCTTGAAAAAGCATGAAGATACTTGTTTGGGATATACACAATAGACTCAATAAGACTTTTCTTATATGTTTTATCCATGTAAATTTATGCACATCTTCACGTTGGAATATGCTGTTAATAATGACTAATTTAAATCCTAAACAAAAATGTATCAGATATTTACCATTATTTTTAGCTCTGTTTTAATATAGAAGATATTATAAAAAACATCAATATTTTATAGCCATATATATTTTGTCCTGTTAGTTTTTATCTTGCACCAAATACAGTCTCTCTCTCAACTTATCTTCCTGCTGAACTTCTAGTATCACCCATTACAATTCTACTCCTATCATAAGCAGTTTTTTCCCCTCTCATCCTGTTCTCTCTATTCTTCCTTTGTCAACTAAGTCTCACTAATAGCTATAATTTTTGGCAAAGTAAAACTAACCAATGCCAAACCCTTAATTTTCTTCATGCTTCTGTTATTAGTATACATCAACTGCAATATCCTCTTGTGTCCACAGGTATCACTGCATCTTTTAATGCCTGTTCCCATTAAGATTTGAGACCTGAAAAACTGCATACAACATTTTCATGCTTACTCACTACAGGAGTGCAGTACACATACTCAACATCATTCCCCTCCCTGTCCCCCACAAGACTTTTAGTTTTTTCTTGATTTCACACTTTTGTTCTCTCCCTTGCTAACATGTACCAAAAAAGTCTTCGGTGTCAATCCTATAAAACCCTCTTTAATAAATTACATGCTTCTGTGTCCTCTTTTTTTTTTTTTTCTTTTTTTTTTTTTGCCTATCAGCTAAGTTTTTAAAGCCTACAGATCTTCGATCTAATCTTAAAGGGAGCATTTGATACACCTTCCACAATCTTTGTCACTTGCCTCTGGATCCTCTCTACCACTTCTTTAACTACACAGAATCCATGTGATCAGACCAGTGCATGGCTGTCTAGATATCTCCATATTAGTCTTATAAAGAAGAAAGATAACTTTCCTACCCCTGTTTATCGGTGTGTTCTTGAACACGCAGTGATACCTGTGGACAATATGCCCTCCCTCTAAGCTTCAAATCCCGGTCCACAATCATCGCCCCCCCCCCCCCAAGTCCCTGGCCTCATATCAGATTCCTGCAGTTCAGTTCCATCAACATAGTACGCAACTTGTGAATCTAATCTCTACTTCCCAAAGTGCACTGCTTTGCCACATTCAAATGTTAGCCATTTACTGCCAGTGTATTTAAATCATCCACAAGATCTCTACATCACTATCAATGGCTATCACTCTTCCTGTTTTTTTGCATCATCAAAAAACTTGAAATTATTTCTTATATCAGTGATGTACAAAATTAAATAATAGAGGACCAAGTGCTGCTCTTCATTAAACCATTAGTTACCTGTCTTCCTCTAGAGTAAAGTCCTCCATAACTGCTCCTTGATATCTGTTCATCAGTCACTCTCTCTCATGCAAATTACTAGCTTCATATCCATACTCATTTGCTCCAATTTATACAACAGAATTCCATGTGGCATCCTGTCAAATGATTTGAAAAGTACAGCAATATCACTGAGTAGCTGTTTTCTTTATTCAATTCCATTTTCACTATATTATATAAAGTAAGCAAATTACCAACGAAAGACCTACCCTTCAGAAAACCAAGCTACAACCTTATAAGGTATCTTATTTCTGTACATCCAGTCCTGAATTCTGTCTTTTACCAACTTCCCCAATATTTAACCACAACTCCTGAAATAGTGGTTAGCCTATAATTTGCTACTTCTGTCTTGGAGCCTCCTTTATAGAATGAGAATATTTTGCTCTCTTTAGACTCTTTTGGCACCTTTCCTAACTGAGAGTTAAAGAGATTGGTCAGAGGGGATGCTAAATTCTCTTGCACATTCTCATAATAACATGGGCTCATATGCCATTTAATTCCATGGTTCTGTCTGAATTAAAGTTCTGATGCACCTATAATTCTTCAGCCACTGTTCATCCATCAATTAATGTCACATTACGACTATTATTAAAGTGTTAATAATAGCACTTGAAAAAAGTGCTACTATTAGCACTTTTTAAAGTCATAGCTACATAGTCATTCCTCCTTTTATTTGCCACATAGCAAAAGAGCTCGTCATGATTTCTTTTGGCCTAATCAGCTATTTTCCTTTCATAATTAGCTTTGGCCTTCCTTACCATACTGCTCATGGACATGCTGATGCCTTTTTTCTGTATACTCCCTCTGCAACTTCTTGTGAAATCTATGCTTAATGATGCCATTCATCCATTCTAACCCTTAGCTGATTTATCCCCCTGACTCTGGGTATATGGTCTGATACCACTTTCTTCAAGCATCCCTTGACCACCTGCCATGTACCAACACCTCTTCCTTCTAAATTCTTATGCCATGGTACTGCTGAAAGTACCATGGCATAAGTGTTCCTCTTCAACTTGTCATACCCACATAAAGCCCTACTTAATAGAAAATTTTGCATGTCTGGCAATCTTCCAAATAAAGTACTACATGATCACTTCTGATGTTTCTGATGCTATAATCAGATCCAACACTCTCAAACCTTGTATTTCCCCCACCCTTCCTCCATTACATGGTCTCAGGCAATTATCTCTTAGCAGCTGTATACATTTCACTGTCTTCCCTTCCTGCAATCATTTCTCCTTCCAAACTATATCCACATATTTGAAATCCAACATAATAATAACCTGACCTGCATTCATCATCATAATTTTCCAATGCATGCCATTTACATTCTTTCTTAAATGTCATTCATATCTATCCCCCCCTTCCCTTGTCTTCTATCCATGAACCTGCAGTCTGCATGTCCTCAGTTTATTCTCATAATCAACTGTATAGTCCTGATATTATTTTTTTTATCCATCTCTGTATGCTTTCTAAGGTTACTTTTACTCCAATTCCTTCAAATCCTGTTGACCACATCTGAGCAGAGAAATCCAAATGCAGTCTGTTCAAAGCCTTATACAGTGGGACCACCACTGTATTGCAGCAATTCCAGAGATGTCTTCACAATGTTTACAACATGTCTTCTGAACTTTGAATCCTTATCTATAATCACTCCAAGATCCCTTGCTTGAGTCTCCACTTCTTCCAGTATAACTCTATCAAGTGAGTAGGCATATAGTACTCCTGTGGAGTCCAAATTTCAAAATCTCACATTTAGTTGCATTAAACTGACATATTCATAACACATTCAATTTGCTCACCATTCCAGCTTATTTAAATCTTCTTGAAGAGCCAAAATATCAGCACTATTACTAATAACCTTCCCAAGCTCCACATCATCTGAAAACAACTAAATATCTACCTGTAGTCATGTGACAATATCACTGACATAAAGATTGAACAGTATTGTTACCAGTACTGAATCCTGTGAAACTCCACTTGCAACCTCATAACTCCCTAATGCTGTTCTCATATAAAACTCGATTCATTAACCTGATATTATTATTATTATTATTATTATTATTATTATTATTAAGAGGGACCTACAGGGAGTCAGAGACTTATCGATGGAGGTCACATACTACACACATCAGCTATCATACTTATTCTTGAATTCATTCACACTGCTTGAACTCACAACATCCAATGGCAATTCATTCCAATCATGCACCACCCTCTGAGAGAAAAATCTAGTCCTCACCTCCTTCTTAGTGGCCTTCATTCTCAGCTTCCAAGGATGCTCTCTTGTCCTTTCCCTACCCTCCATAAATTGAAAAATTTCATCATTGAAATCCTGTATGACCCTTTCAGAAGTTTGTAAGTCTCAATCACATCTCCCCCTCTTTCTCCTGTTTGTTAGTGTCTGCAGTCTACAAATTCTCAATTTGTCTTCATAATCAATATTCCACAATCCTGATATCATTTTTAACACTCTCCTTTGTACTCTCTGCAATATATCAGAATCACAACGGAAACCAGACCTGCACAGATTAGTCCAAGTGTGGCCTAATCAAGGCCTTGTAAAGAGGCAACACAACAGCTTTATCTTTACATGTGAACATTCGTTTCAGCATTGCAATTATCTTTTGAGTTGCATTTGCAATCTTTGCCACATTTGACCCCTGAACTTCCTATCTATTAACACTCAAAGATTCCCAGCCTCATCAGTTTCTTCTAGCCTAATCCCACCAATATAATACAACATTAAATATCTAATCAATGACTTTTACTCACATTGAACTGACACCCATTTTTTCATACCCACAATTCCAGCCTATTCAAATCATTCTGCAAGTACTGCATATCGACAGCATTCCTGATTACCCTACCTATCTTTGCATCATCATCAGCAAATAGCTATATGTCACTTGTCAAATCCTTCCCAATATCATTAATGTACAGATTGAATAACAGTGGACCAAGCACTG
The DNA here is from genome assembly GCF_054136105.1 of Typopeltis vanoorti. Classification (NCBI taxonomy): domain Eukaryota; kingdom Metazoa; phylum Arthropoda; class Arachnida; order Uropygi; family Thelyphonidae; genus Typopeltis; species Typopeltis vanoorti. Next base: position 44,616,759 of record NC_143556.1, on the reverse strand, counting down.
ATCCTTGTGGTACACCACTAGTTACCTTAAATCTTGCAGACTCACATTCCCTGTATACCACTTTTTGATATCTGTCAGTCAGCCATCCTCTTATCCATGCTAATATTCTATAACCCAAACCCATTTTCTCCAATTTATTCAGCAGTCTGCCATGCTCTATTCTGTCAAAAGGCCTTAGCAAAATCCAAAAGTATCATGGTGTATCCATTCCCCTTGTCTAGTTCAATGGTGACATTGTTATAGAATGTGAGCAAGTTGCTAAAACATGACCTTTCCTTAGCAAACCCATGCTGTTCAATGCAAAGTAGAGATTTGCTGTCAACCCATTTCTGAATGCAAGCCCTAACCAATTTTTTCAAAATCTTTACCACCAATCCAGAGATGCTAATTGGTCGACAGTTGGATACATCAGTCTTTGCACCACCCTTGTGCAATGGAATTACCATACATTCTTTCCAGTGGCGTTGCATGTTCATTTCAGTTGGGTGTGCTGTCATGTGGGTTATGCAACCCGCGCTACAAATTTCATGTCAATTTGGCCATATGTATGGGCATGCATCCGCAAAAAATTTTCCTGGGGGGGAACTTGGAGACAAATAATTACACCAATAAATTTTTATAATTATTAATTTAATTAAAGAATTATATCAATAAACGTCTTTTAGCTTTTTATGATGTAATTATTTGTCGATGTAAACTATAAATACATTATTTTCATTTTGCATCGATTTTAATGATCTTTAATTCTTGGGGTAAAAAAAAAAGATATTCAGAATGAATAGTTTTTAGCACAATTTCATATTTAAAAAAATTGACCAGCATATTTTATTAAAAATCAACTAATTAATTAATCCTAAATTAAATTATTTCAGTTTAAAAGCATTAAAATCATAAAACTAACAAGTAAAATAATATTAAATTACATACACTTACCTTTTAAAAATGTATTTTTCTGTTTAAATTTGTCTCACTGTAAATTTACAATTCACACTTCACTCAGTAACTCACTAGACACAGATGGCAAACTAACCAGTCACTATTCACAAATCAAAAAAAGATGAATCAAAAACAGGAGCATCTGTTTTATTGCTGCTATAAAACACCTGTTCTATGGCTACCCCACTGTGTGCCGAAACATGCCAACCCATAATAAAATTTTAAGACAGACAAAGTGTTCCCAGGGTCGAGGGTATAAGATTACATATCTTAATCAATTTTGCGATTATGATTTGTTGAATATTTGAATCGATCCTGGGGGGGGTAAGTGCTCCATTTCCACCTGCAGCGGTCGCCGATGACCATGTTATTGCATTTCATCGGTGTATGAAAGTTTTGAGACGGCTTAGCGCATCAGTGCTCATCTTAATTGGTCCAGTGCAATCAATTGCAGGATAACTTTGAATACTTCTGCATAGATATGTTTTGGGATTTATTAGAAAACAACAATGAAGGAGAATGCTATATTTAGTTGGTATATTTGAAATACTCAAAGATGAAAATATGTGAACCATCATTTATAAGACGTGATAATAGGAAAGAATAAGGGTGAGTAGAAACACTTTCATTAATGGTAAAGAATAATTAATAATTATCATTTGTGCTGTGTGTCCTATAAGTTGCTGGGTAGAGCGAATAGCACGATCCTATAAATTCTAAACATGAATGTGAATTTATGATGGCATAATTTAAAAAAAAAAAAAAAACTTATAAAGAGAGAGAGAGAATTACAGGAATAAATATGGTTTGATGGGGCAGCAAATCATCTCGTAAAATTTGTTGCACGTTATGTGTATTACATTTTGCTCCGTTTTCCAAGAATTTTATTTTGTTTACTAAGACTCAGTATACATAATATCCAATCATTATCGAAATTATCCACGCTTTCAGGAATCCTAAATTTATTTTATTTTTTCTTTTGTATCAGTGGTTTTTCTGTCTTATCAATCTCACATATGCTGGTATTTTGTTGTAGATCAACAATGTCTTATAATACACAGAATATTCATTTTTATTCATGAATAGAAATTTTTTACTGTCTGTTGTTTCCGAAGACTAGAATTAAAATGTCTCTATATACCATTAAAAAAACTGTGCAACCTCAACAGATGCTATGCTGCACAAACAAAAAAGAAAACAATTAGCATTTTTCTCCTAACATCCACTTTCAATTTTTAGTTCCAGAAAACATGCGTAACAACTGTTTGTAATATACACTGGATACGAAAAGTGCTCAACTCATGACAAGTGACAACGTTCAACTGGATTAGTTGACACTATAACCAATCACAGACGTTAGGTGCTGAGTGAGCTGAAAATTTTAGCTCACCCGACCCCACCTTCTCAGTGGTTTAAAAATATTACAAAGCTAAGAATTTGACCTGCTGCACCTTCTTAACATCTTTTCAAATGGCTCAAAGGTGTATGCATTTCGAAAGCACACATCGGGCTATTAACGTGAATGTGGAACAATGTTTAAGCAGTGAAAAGTGCCTTCTTCATGAAGCACTAATGCTTTATTGCCCTTGAAGAGGACAATGAAGCATTAATAGTATATTGTGTTCAATTTTTAGGAATCGTGCAAAGTCTGCAATTGGGGGAGTCTTTAACGGGAATAAATGCAAAAATATAATATCAGCGATACTGATATTTCGTGAATGAGCACTGCACACCCAGAATATTTGTCCCCGATTCTTTCCATTCCTGCAGAATTTCCCTGTTCTGAGACTCATATTAAATAGCCTGGTCAAAGGAATGGCCAGTTCAGCTGACCACTCTTTTAGCACATGTGCTGATATTCCATCAGCCCCTATTGCTGAATTCTTATTTAATTTGTGCAACAGCTCTAATACCTCATCTTCATACACCTGAATTTCTTCAGCTAGTGAAGAGGTAACAGTGAGCTCAATGTTGCATACACCAAGCTGATAGCTTTTAACAAAATGGGCATTCATTTACTGAAAAACCTCTTCTGCATCTTGTAACCCTCACACCATAAGGATTTAGAAGAGTTATTCATTCATATTCATTCTTTCCTTTACTTGCAGCATATCGATAGAATTCTTTTGGGTTGTCTTTAGCATGCAGAGCCAATTTCTTTTCATGCTCAGACTTTGCTTTCCATTCAACAGTTGTGACTATTCTAGCCTGCTGCTTATAACATTCATAACGGACGTCATTGTTATACACACGATATTCCTTCCACATCGTCCATTTCTTTCGAATCTCTTGCTTAATAAGATTACACATCCATTTGACTCCAACTCTATTTATTCTTCGAACTCTCAGGACATACTCTGATATCACATCATTCAAGTGTTGTTTAAATGCTTCTGATGCACTTCTGAGTGCTTTAAATGCATTTGAATATGCATTTAAATGCATTTTAAATGCAACTCAATATACTCCTCAGTTGGTCATAATTTCCTGCTTTGTAGTTCAGCATGTAACCTTTTCTGAATGGAACATTCATAAACTTAGTCAAATCCCATATGCTGCAACTTAAAAAACAACACGTCATGTGGCAGCTTGTCAAATGCTTTGAAAAATCCAAAAGATTATAGTGTGTGCCTTACCCTTATTTGCTGCTCTTGTTATTCTGTTGTAAAAGACTAGTAGATTACTAAAAGAGCATCCCTTAACAAATTCATGCTGGTCTGCATAAATAATATTGCCCTCATCTGTCCAATTCAGTATACGAGTTCTTTTTAATTAATAGCATGTTAGTTCCACAGCACATTCTCTTAAAACACATGGTGATTGAGCTTTACTGGCATTTAGCATTTTCAGTATTTGGAATACATCCTCTTCATTCACTTCTAACACTTCACCACCCCTTATCCCTCTAGGAATAAAGCCTGCTGTATCAGGATGGAGCACTAGCAAAGTGATCATTACATAGCTCAACTATATCATCTGCATTGGTTCCCCCCCCCCTTCATCTAGTGCCATCTCCATCCAGCATTATGGATGGATGGAGATGGGACTTTTCCTAGACAGTCACTTTCCTAGTCTGAGCTTTATATTCATCATGCAACTGTCTCCATTTCTCTCTTTATATGTCTTCCATAATCTCTTTTTATCATCTACAATTTCTCTTTGATTTTTGCTTGTTGTCCATATGATTCATAATTGCTTTATCTTTTTCACATGAGATATACGTCTGCCATTGTTGTCAACAATTTTTTCTTAAGGTATTTCCATTGCACTAATAATCTCTCTTCCTTCAAATTCTTTCATCAAGCTCATTTTTAAGTCTATGATAGTTGCCTGCCTTATAATTCCACAAACTGTTCTCCACTCCTCTCTTTATATGTCTTCCTTGGATAATGAATGCATGGTCAATTCACCAACAGGGAATGTAGAAGCATTAAATGGTATTAACTTCTATCCAACTGAAGTGGAGTTACATAAATACATATGTATTTGGGATTGTCCATTTGTGCTTTTGCAAATGATGCATGAAAGCAAATATGGGAACAGCTTGACACAACCAACTTGGTTGGCCAAATGGTTAGCATATCCACTCTTCAGTCAAAAAGTTGCAGGTTTGAATCTCAACATGGGCATGGATGTTTGTGATTGTCTGTGTAAATACTAGTGGTGGTGGGCAGTAGATGGCATTGGTGGCATAGCTGCGGTTTGCTATAGTTAATAGATTGAGTGGTGGAGATGGAGAGTTGTAGAGTAGGTGCTCTCCTTCGATGAGTCTTTAAATTCCTTGGAGGTATCACGTAATAATAATAATAATAAAAAATTATTAAAAGACCAAGAGGAAGACCAAGATCTCAGTGAATTGATTCAGTCAAAAGTGCATTGGAAGACCCAAATTTTAGATAAGACAACACTACTGTACTGACAAGTAATAGACTAATTTGGAGGAAAATTATTGATAGGAGATAATGAAACCTAATCATCAGTGGTGAGCTATAAGGGGCTCGTGCAAGCCCTTTGTTAAATTTTTCTCAAATTTGCGAGCCCCTTGTTCTTCTTGTTTAATAATCTTGTAGAACTAGAAAATACCACCGTGGAATGTATACATGCTACTATAATTGCTACTTTAAATTCATATGGATTTTCTGATAACTATATAAAAAATCATTTCATTGCATTTTGTTCTGATGGAGCTAGTGTAATGTTAGGAAACAAATCAGGTGTTGCAATCAAACTTCTACAAAAATTTCACAACATTGTGATTTGGCATTGAGCTCGGAGTTTATTCATTAAACGATTCGATAAAAAACATTAAAGAAATAAATCATTTCGAAATATTTATGGATAAATTATATGCTTTTTATCATCAATCACCAAAAAATCAACGAGAATTAAATGCGATTGCAAAAAATTTGGTATCGAAATTTTAAAGATCAGCCATGTGTTTGGACCATGATAAGTTCATAAGCTTGCAGTTTATGAATGGCTCTTGCTTTGTGGAGAAATTACCCAGCTTTATGCAAGCATTCTGCATTGAACGATAAATATAAGAGCTTTTTAAACCGACTTCTCAATTTGGAATTTTTAAAGGATCTACCATTAATGATTGATATCCTACAGAAATTATCATATCTGTCAGAAGCTCTACAAAGTCGCAATATAAGTATTATAAGGGCCTTTTTTTTTTCTCGACGATGCAAGCCCTTTTGTTAAAATTTCCATAGTTCACCACTGCTAATCATTATGTAGTATTGTCATAGTAGCCCATACATCCAATGAGTACATATTATGAAATTGATGATGATGATAAAATATCTTTTTGATTATCTTTTCATAATCTGGAACCTCTCCATACAAGAGACCAAACACGGTGCTTTTCCAAGCCACTTCAGGCCTCTAATATATGAGACAGTGGTCTTGCATAGGATGATGAAATTCATCTCTCAACCAAACAGAATTATAAACAGTCATACCCAAGATGAGATTCAAAGAAGCAGTCTATTGGTGTCAGAGATCAGGAACTGGGCCAACCACAAGAGCAATTGCTAGCATTCTTTTGTTTGCATGTGTGTGCAAACCGTGTGTGTATACACCATATGTTGAAAGGCTTTTACCTTGGAAGCAAAACAATCTTTTGCATATGAAATATATTCACAATCTGAGTACTTGTATATAGAGGCTAATGACTTCACATCACTTGCCTTACACACACACACACACCCGAATGTGTATCCCATAATGCAAAACACACATTTGGACGTGTAAAATGCTTTGCATAATGGAAATGCCCACTACCCAGACTGGTTTCACTATATGCGTAAAGTGGAAATCTCCAAAGACTCAAGCAATCCCCCAGATTACTTTAAGCTCAGCAAGTGTGAGCACGTGAAGGATCATTTTACTGAGTGGTGGTTTGTCACTGGTCCCACTCAGTGACAAACCTACCCTGCCACAGACAGGATTCCTCAGCGTTGGCTGAGGAATCATCTTTGTGGCAGGGTGGGTCTCTGCCCAATGGCAGGCTCAGCCCCACCACCAAGCAAAGCTGTAAATTCAGTGGCAGCTCCACTCAGAGACAGGCAAAAACATGAAACTGAGCAGGGCTGCTCACATTTAAGCATGGCAACCAATTCAACACTAAAGCATCGAAGTGGATACCATGTGGAAGCCAGACCCAGGTACAAAGATTGAGGTAATGCAGAAGCCATATATATCTAATATACAAGTAGCCAAAAGGTACTAGACCTTATTAATAAAAATCTCTGGATGAGAGAAAGATGTTGAAACTTTTTTTTACCATCATCATCAAATTCCTCCCAGGTACCCTCAAGGGGTGTACAAGATATGACAGTACTACATGAAAAATTTACATCATTACTAACTTCCTATCTACAATTTTCTTCCAAATTAGTCTGTTACTTGTCAAGACTCCAACATTACCAGATCTTATATTTCTATTGTCTAAGGCATTTTGTACCGTATCAATCCACCTATATCTTGGTCTTCCTCTGGATCGTTTTCCTGCCAACTTGGCAGAGAACACTTGTTTTGCTAATCTTTCCTCGTCCATTCTGTTTAAGTGACCATACTATCTGAGATTAGCTCTGCTAACGCATTCCTGGATGCTGACAATGTCAAGTTCTTTCCTAATATTCTCGTTTTTAATATGATATTGCCATTGATGCCATCTGTTCACACCTCTAATCTTTCTCAGGATTCTCATATCTGCGGTCTCCAGTCTTTGGTCAAGTGTTTTACTTCTGACCCAGCTCTCAGATTCATAAGTTAAAACTGGTTTGAACACTGTCTTGTATACAGCTAATTTAGTGTTCGGCCTAATTTCTCTCATATTCCATATGAATTTATTCAATTGACTTCCTACCATATCAGCACTGTTGATTCTGTTGTCTACTTCCATATTTAATTTACCATCTTCACTAAAAATCATGCCTAAGTAGCTGAAATGTTTTACTTGTTCCACAGGTTCTCCGTTCACAACACAGTTGACATTTTCAATGATTCTGCTCATTTTCATTGTCTTTGTCTTTTTATTGCTGATCTTCATACCATATCTATTACAACAGTTATTCAATTTAGTCAGAGAATCTTGCAGACTTGTAGCAGATTTATTTAGAAGTATAACTTCGTCAGTATAAAGCAAAGAGCTGACATTAACATCTCCAATTTTGATATCATGTTTAATACCACTTTCCTTCATAATGTGATCCATATAGATAATGAATAACAGAGGGGATAATGTACATCCTCGTCTCACACCAGATTTAACATTAAACCATCTTCCTGTATACTTCCTTCAATTCTAACTGCTGACTTACAATTCAAATAAAGACTAAGTATTGCTTGATATAATGCCCCTTTGACACCATATAACTGTAGCACATTGAATAGCTTCTCTCTTGGCACCTTGTCATATGCTTTTCCAAATCGACAAAACTTAAATACAGATCTTTGTTATATTCCCTGATTTCTCCACTATTTGTCGTAAAGCGAAGATCTGATACTGACAGCCTCTATTTGACCTGAATCCAGCTTGTTCTTCACTAAGCATTTCTTCCACAATTCTTCTCAACCGTTTCTCAAGTGTACTTGCATATATCTTACCAGGAACACTCAGTAGGGATATATCTCTGTAATTCTCACATTCAGTTTTATTTCCCTTTTTATATATATGGGTACTATGAGAGCTCTACGCCAATCATTGGGAATTCGTCCCTCTGTCCAGGCATTCTGAAATATGCAGTGCAGCCACTGTAAGACTTTTATACCACCATACTTCAGCATTTCTGGTCGAATATCATCTACTCCTGCTGCCTTTCCACATTTCAAGCCTTTGATGGCTTTTTCTACTTCAAGTATGGATATGTATTTCTGACTGCATGGCTGGTCAGTGTTTTTTTTTTTTTTTTATCACTGTGCTGTCATCACTGCTTGTTTCATTTAGCAAATTTTCGAAGTAATTACTCCATACTTCAAGGATATCTTTTTTTCTCCCGTTTTCATTTCACCTTTATCATCTCTATCTCCTTTTACAGCACTCTTTCCTCCATTCCTAAGCTTCTTCAACAACCTCCAGAATATTTTGCCACCTTCTTGATATTTATTTTCTATGTTCTTGCCAAAGTCCTCCCATGACTTTTGTTTAGCTAGTTTTACAGTGTTTCGCTTTCTTACATTTGTCTCTATATTCTCTAAGAGCGAAAGCTGACTTATTTGCCAGGAACTTTTGATATGCTTTCTTCTTTTCCTTCACTGCTTCTTTAACTTCCTGTGTCCACCATGGAGTTCTAATTTTTCTATCATTGCAGACAACTTCACCACACACCTCTCTAGCTGAATCAATCAGGGTTTTCTTCAAGGCATGCCACTGAATCTCCAAGGTTTGGTTCCTATTTTCAAACTCTATCATTTTTCCTTCAATAATCTTTGTGTATTTTAGTCTACAGTTCACATCTGAGAGCTGCTCAACTTTTATTCTCTTTAAAACTTTCTTACATGTTATTCTTTTCAATATGAAATTCAATTTTATGCAATTTCCTGCTCAAGACTAAATAGTGATCACTTCCAATTTCAAATCCTCTGTACACTCTGGTGTACTGCACCAGGGAGAAAACATCACTATCAACAATAAATAGTCAATGAGACTTTTCTTATTCCTTGCCTCTTCTCTCCATGTGAATTTGTGCACATTTTTATGTTGGAACATGGTTTTAGTAATAACCAATCCATGTCCTGAAAGAAATCCAAGAGGTATTTGCCATTATTATTAGCTTTGCTCTTTTCTCCAAATTTTCCCAAAACATTTTTGTATGTCTGACAATCACTTCCTACTCTGCTATTTAGATCCCCAACAAGGACCAACTTTTCCTTTTTCATTGTGTCAGTAGCTTTCTCTAGAGCCTTAAAAAATTCCTCCACTTACCTTAGTAGAACCTTCTGTGGGACCATAGGCACAAATTAGTCTCATTGTCCAGTTCCCCATTCTGATATTTGCCCAAATCACTCTACTTGACACTGCCTGCCATTCAAGAAGATGAGCCTCATATTTTGTGTTGAATACTATGGCTACTCCTTCTTTTCCTTGATTGTCATTGCCTGAATATAATATTTTGTATTTATTGCTCAGAAAGATCTCACCAGTTTTTGTCTTTTTTTTTCAGTCACCTCTATTATGTCGATCTGGTACTTATCTAATTCCTCCACTAGCTCTATTTCTTTGCCATTCAGGCTTCTTATGTTGATAGTACCGATCTTTAACTCTGGTGATGTTGAGTTGGGGTGTGTTTTCAGATTTGTTCCAGTAGCTGACTTTTTGCTGTTTGCCCTGGTTCTCTGGCGAAAACAATGGGGGTCTTGTATAACCGGGCGACACCCAAGCTGGCATGAAATTTTGTCATGTTGTACCATCATTTTATATTTTGGTTTAACCAATAAGAATACAATTTGGTTGGCTATCCCAAATTGCCAGCCCATCCTCGTTCGTTCAGTATCCAGGTGGATACCCAACAGGGTGCACCACGAGAAGGTGAGGATTGGACATTAGGTCAGAAGCCCTGGTCGGTTCTCTGCATTCCTTTAAAGGCTATGTGGAGGTCTCCTCTCAGTTATACAACTTTGACCCTTAAGCACCCTTTTTTTTACCTTGGCTCTATTATATAGATGTTAAAGATACAAAGAAATTATATACTTGGTTTTAATCCTGTACCCAAGGAAGCAGGACAATATTTTCTGCATGAAATATATTCATGTCTGAGCTACTTGTATATATATATTTTTATTAATACGTTCTAGCACCTTTTGGCTATTGTGTATGAGATATATATATATGACTTCTGAATTACTTCACCCTTGGTATCCCCCTGGGGTTTGGCTCCCACTGATGAGACCTCAATAAAGATTGAAACCAGTCTCGGTAGTGGCTCTTTCCATTATGCATATTCCATTATTTCCATTATTCCTCTGCCATTCTGTTTAAGTGACCATACCACCTTAGATTAGCTCTGCTTACACATTATTGAATGCTAACAATGTCAAGTTCATTTCTACTATCATCATTTTTAATATGATTCTGCCACTGATGCCATCTGTTAACTCCCCTAATTTTTCCTAGAACCCTCAAATCTGTGGTCTCTAGTCTTTGAGCAAGTGCTTTATTTCCTACTCTCTCCCTATATGCTACTCTCACATGCATAACTCAAAACTGGTTTGAACACTGTTATGCAAACTGCTGGTTTAGTGTTTTGGCTAATATCTCTTTCATTCCATATTTATTCAGCTAGATACCCACCATACCAGCTTGGCTTATTTTTCTTTGCTTAAATTTTCTTCAATAATGTTTGTGTAGTTGAGGCTACAAAAATACCTGTAAAAGCTGCTCAACTTTAGTTCTTTTTAACACTTTCTTACATACTGTTCTTTTCAGTGTTATATCCATTTTTATCCTGCTTAGCACTAAGTAATGGTCACTTCCAATTTCAAATCCTCTGTACACTCTTGTACGTTAAACCAGCATGGTTCAACCACTCTCCATGCAAAGAAACCACTCTTAACCCACTTGCTCACAGCTTCCTTTTGTGGAAGATATCCAATAACAACAATGATGTAGTCAACGAAGCTTTTCTTATTTCTTGTGTCTTCTCTCCATGTGAACTTGTGCACATCTTTATGTTGGAACATAGTGTTAATAATGACTAGACCATGTCCTGAGCAGAAATCCAGCAAATACTTACCATTATTATTAGATTTGCCCTTTCCCTTCACATTTTCTCAAAATATTCTTGTGCGTTCAGTGGAATTCATTTCCTACTCTGCTGTTTAGATCTCAAACAAGAACCACTTTTCCATTTTCTTTGTCAGTTGCCTATTCTAATGACTTGAAAGATTCTTCCACTTCTTCCTTAGAAGAATCTTTCATGGAACCATAAGCACAAATAAGTTTAATTTTCCATTTCTTCATTCTGAAGTGGGTCCACATCACTCTACTTGAAACTGCTTTCCAAGCAGGAAGATTATCTTCATGTTGGTGTTCAATGCTATCACTACAACTTCATTTCCTTGATTATTATTTCCTGAATATAACATTCTATACTTATTTAGTAAAATCTCACTTGTTTTTTTGTCTTCTTTGTCTTGGTAATGCCAATCATGTCCATGTAGTACTTTTCCAATTCTTCTGCAAGTTCGATTTCCTTTCCATGAATACTGAAGATATATATATATATATGGCCTATGATTCAATGAAGCTATAAATCACCCAAACCAGCTGTCATACACCCTCTGTCCAAAAAGAAACTGAACTTTTCGAAAATAGAAGAAACTAGTGGTGCCACCTATTGTATCTTTTTGTAATCGAAAGCGGCAACTTTCATTAGTGTTGTGTCAACTGTTTATGACATTTGTTTCATTAGAAGCTGAGTTATAGTGCCAAGAGCGACAGTGTGTTTTGACGAATGGTCAGTCATCATGATATTCATGCCGTATGCAACGAATTCTCACTATCAATCGCTTCAAAACTTAGAGATAAAACTCAACATTGACCACTTGGCCAGATGGAACGAATTCTTTGTGGATAATGCCCTTGAAATCATAGAAACAAATCAGCATTGACTTTACTTTTGACTTCTCCAAGAAACTTTTTTTTTTGGATGCTCCTCTTCTGGTGGTCTCCACTCAACACTTTGTTTCAGGCTCATACTAAAAATACCACGTTTCGTCACCAGTAACGATCATTTCAAAGAAGTTTGAGTCCTTATGTTTTAATGAGGTTATTTCAGTGTTCAATTCGATAATACATATTCTTGTCGTCGGTCAACTTGTGGTGAATAAATCGCGAATTCAATTTACGAAGGTCCAAACTCTCAGTCAAAATGTTATGCACAGTTGATTTTGAAATCCCCATTTCATCTTTAATCAATCTCACAAATGATTTCAGGTTTCCTTTGATGAAATCACATACTTTTTGGATGTTAACTTCGCTCAGTCCAGTTTTTGAATGGCCTAGCTTTTTGTCATCCTCAAGCTTCTCACGACCACTTTGAAAGTGCTTAAACCACTCATAAACTTGAGTATGGGATAAGCATTCATCACCATATGCTTTTTGAAGCATTTGATGCATTTCGGTAAAACTTTTAACAAGTTCAACACAAAAGTCAATCTCGGCTATCTTTTTGAAACTCGTTTTCCGACTGTTCGTCAAAACACACTGTCATTCTTGGCACTATAACTCGGCTTTTAATGAAACAAATGTCATAAACAGTTGACACAACACTAAAGAAGGTTGACGCTTTCAACAACAAAAAGATACAACAGGTGGCACCACTAGTTTCTTCTATTTTTGAAAAGTTCAGTTTCATTTTGGACAGAGGGTGTACATTGCCTTAAATTCATTCATACCAGATGCACTCACTACCCCTAAAGGCAAACTATTCCACTCACTCGCTGCTCTGTGAGAGAAAAATCTAGCTCTTACCCCTTTCTTAACTGTGAACAAACTTACCTTCCATGGATATCCCTGTGTTCTCTCCCCACCTTCCACATAATGAAATTTTTCATTATGTGGAAGATATCCTATAACACCCATTGAAAAGTTTATAGACCTCTATCATATCTTCCCTCTTTCTCCTGTTAACCAGAGTCTGTAATCCATATACTTGCAATCTGTCATCATAATCTAAATTCTATAATAATAATAACTATTATTGTTATTATTATTATTATTATTCAGGCCTCCATGGAGTCAAAAGACTCATTGTGCAAGGTCCTTCCTAGGAAACACAAAGTCTATCATACCATTCCTTGAGCATATTTGATCATTCTTGCTTTCACCACTCTATCAGGAAAAGCATTCCATGGTTCAACCACTCTCCATGCAAAGAAACCACTCCTCACCCACTTGCTCACAGCTTCCTTTTGTAACTTCCAGGGATGGCCCCCTTGTCATCGCTCCTTCCCACTGTTCTACCAAGTGAACGAACTCCCCAGTGTCAACCCTGTAACCACCTCTCAACAGTTTAAAAGTCTCAATCATATCACCTCTCCTTCTTCTATCCACCAAACTCTGCGGTCCACATTCCCTCAGCCGATCCTCATAACCAAAATTATACAGTCCTGAAACCATCTTTGTACCCTTTCCACAGTTAATTTATCCCCTTCAAATCCTGGAGATCAAATTTGAGAATAGTCTAAGTGGTCAGATCAGGGTCTTATACAATGGAATAATAACTCTTTTATCTCTGCAGGTGAGCACTTCTCAGTATTGCAGCAATCCTCTGGGACACCTTCACCCCCTTTGCAATATGTTTCTTGAATTTCAGATTTCTATCGATCGTCACCCCAGATTTCTTGTCTTCCCTACTTCCTCCAGTACAGCTCCTCCAATCACGTATTCAGCCTCCCATCAATGTATCCCAAACTTCAAGACTCTGCATTTTGCTGCGTTAAACTGATACCCCTATTCATTCACCCATCTGTCTAGTTTATTCAAATCCTCTTACAGGGCTGCCGCATTTGCACTATTACTAATAACCCTTCCCAGCTTCGCATGATCTGCAAACAGCTGAATATCCCCACCCCCTGCAATCTGCAATACTGACAATATCATTAATATAAAGGTTAAACAATACAGGTCACAGTACTGAGCCCTGTGGGATCCAACTTGTAACCTTCTGCCTCCTTGATACTGCCCCACCATACACAACTCTCTAATACCTATCAGACAACCAATCCTGAATCCAGTTGACTAACCCAACATCTACACCCATGTGCTACAACTTAAATATCAGCTTATCATGTTGCACCCTGTCAAATGCATTGCCAAATCCAAAAAAATGGCAGTATATGCTTCTCCCTCATCAACTTTTGTAACTCTTCTTTGCATCCTTTTCACAGCTTCTTTATCCCCTAGGAATCTGGGAGATCAAATCTGCACATAATAATCCAGGTGTGGTCTTATCAAAGCATTATATAGAGGAAAAATTACTTCCTTATCCTTAGATACCAATGTTTGCTTCAACATTGCAATTATCCTCAGAGTTGTATTCACAACTCTGAGGATAGTAAGCCACAGTAATACACCGTAGCAAGTTCAAATATGAAAGACTATTCATGGAATTAGCCTCAGCCCTTAGGAACATGCCAAACCTCAACAAATTTGGATGCATGAGACTGCCCCAAATTTGGGAAACTTTTATCAGAAGAACTTCAGCCCAAAGGCCAAGAACTACCAATATAGCTCACCAGGGGGCACCATCAGGACTTTAGGAAAACGTTAGCTTCCTAGCTTCAGTTTTCATTTGCTGTTATGTAGTACTTGTGTGCACTTGTCTTTGTATTAAGTTCCCAAGAAGATGGCAACGTGGCGTTTGCCGAAATATCGGAAAGTATATATTAAAGTTTATTTAATTTATATTTCTATTGTACGCTGTCAATTCCTTAATTATTAGTTAATATGCCACTGGAAATCTCATCATGCCAAAGTACATAACTTTACACTTAAACTGATAGCCATTTGCTCAAATTTCCAGCAAATTCAAATAATTTTGTATTTGTAAGTGCTGAATATCAGTATCACCCCTGGTTGCCCTGCTTATCTTCACATCATCGACAAACAATTGTACATCTGATGCTAGACCCTGCCTGGTGTCATTAATGTATAGATTGAATAATAATGGCCCGAGGATTGAACCCTGAGGTGCACCACTGTTACCTTAAATCTGGCAGAGTCACACCCACTTAAAATATCAAAATTAATACCAGATATCAAAAAGTGTATACCACATTTTGATATCTGTCAACCATCCTCTGATCCAAGTCAAGAGTTCATATTCCAATCCCATATTCTCCAGTTTATGCAACAGCCTTTCGTGTGGTATCCTATTGAATACCTTAGAAAAATCAAATATTATCATAGTGTATCCATTGGTCATAACATTGTTATAAAATATGAGCAACTTGCTAAAACATGACCATCCTTTAGTAAACCCATGCTGCTCCTTGCAGAATATAGTTTTTGTTTGTCTACGCATTTCTGTAAGCGAGTTCTTACCAACTTCTCTAAATCTTCACTACCACACCAGAGATACCAATAGGTCAGCAGTTAGACACATCATTTTTTGCACTGCTCTTGTAAAATGGAACTATCATACATATATATGGTATCATTCCTAAACTGAGACTCAAGTTATACAAACATGTGAAATGCCTAGCCAATTTAGCTGAACATTTCTTTAGCAAATGGGCTGATATTCTATCTGTCCCTATTGATAAATTCTTATCCAAGTTATGCAACAGCTCTTCAACCTCATTTTCATGAATCTTTATAACTCTTCATCCAATGTAGCAGTAGCACTGTGCATCATGTTACATACACCTGGTTGATATATCTTAGCAAAGTGAACAATCTCATTAGCTTCCGACACCAGAGTATATCTGCATTCAATAAAGTTATTCTTTCACATTCATTCTTTCTTTTGCTTGTGGATAATGATAAAATTCTTTTAGATAGCCTTTAGCTTGATTGGCCCATTTCTTTTTATATGCCGATTTAGCTTTCCGCACAATACTAGTTATTTTCTGGCCTGAGTTTATTTCATACCATTCTTCTTACTCTTATTCCCACAATATTTTTTCCATATCATCTTCTTCTTGTGGATCTCTTGCTTAATAAAGCTGCACATCATTTCACTTCCAACCTATTTATTCTTCAAATGCTAGGGATATATTCAGATACCCTCATTTAAGCACTTTTTCAAAGATTCTCGTGCACTGCTGACTTTTTCCCATTCAGTAACCAATACCATTTGACCAAAGATAGTATTCTCCTAAGATGATCATTATTTCCAGCTTTGTAGTTCAGCATGTAACCTGTTCTAATGGGAACATCCATATAATTAGATACTTCCCAAGAAAGCATGGCACGATAACTGTCACAACTGGTGGTAAAATAGCCATTTTATTAGCAGAGACTCCTTCTGACAATATGAGCAAATCCAACACTATGACCTTGAGGTTCTTCTTTCACATGCTGCTTGAGAAAGTTGTCTCACAACAATTCAATAAATTCCTCTTCTTTCTTATCATGAGATTTCTCATCTACTACCCAATCAATGTTTGGAAAATTAAAGTTGCCCATAACGATCACTCATTTGGTACCCATAAAGCTAAATTGGTGATGCATTTCTTCATCCCCTGCAACTGAGCTGCCAGGTCTGTAGCAACACCCTACTATATATTTCATTTTGTTAGCCTCCACTCCAGATAGGCTCAAACTTAGCGCTACAGGGGAAGTTGTTACTATCACTGTTTTCTTTTCTACCCTAACTGAACTTAAGTCATCTGATATCATTAGTAGTAGGAGTACTCCTCCTGTCCTGTCTCTTCTTTCATTCCTAAAAATAGTATACCCATTACACTTGATCCCACTTACCATAATCTGATTCCGATAGTCAGGTTTCACTAATGTCAACAATCTTAGGCCACATCATATTCAATAAAGCAACGAACTCAACCCTGTTGTTTCTGACCCTCCTGGCATTTGTGTATAGACATAATAAATTACCACCTAGCCTATTCTTATAATTAGTGTGATCTATATGGCCTTGTTGATAGAACTTTCTCTTTTCCCTCCACAGACATACTTAAAAGGTCCAAACACAAAGCATATTTTTCCATTTCTTTGCCACATACATAACCATGTTTGAAATCTTTATCACGTTTGCATACCATAGCTGAACTTTCACACAAATTTTTCCTATTCCTCCCTTGATGATTTAGTTTCCATGACTCTCTGCATTAGGTCTCATTCCAAGAAGAAATGAATTCAAGTGCAGGCCATCTCTCTTATACGTCTTTTCTGCCATCAGTCTCACTTCACACATCTAAAAACTCACATCCATTTCTTTTACACAGCCTGCACGTGAAATCATTTGATATCATCACCCTCCTTCTTAACTAGGTACTATCATATCTGGGTAGCAAACCTACAATTTTTACTCTCTCACATTTCTTTGTCATTTCTTCTAACAGACCTTTAATATCTTCTCTCACTATATTTGTCACTATTTAAATTATTAGTACCTACCAGAACTACCATCTCTTTTACTTTTCTTTACTGTTTTTCAATTGCGTTTGTCATATCTTTAATTTTCGCCCCCAGGAAACTAGAAGGTGAGTCTCTCAGCAAGCACAAATTTTAAGACTGAATCATCATATATCACCTCTTTTTTTTTTAGATTTTAACTGACTTACCTTGCTATTGATATTATGATTACTAAGTGCTTTCCTGTCTGTTCTTGTTCTGATCCTTTTTCTTCCTGTCTAAGTTTAGTTAAATGCTTTTCCACTTTTTCTAATTCTCTGGTTGATTTTCCAATAATTTCTTTGAATTGAGATATTTCTAATGTCAGTTTATCATCATCACTGCAGAAGCACTTTAGTTCATCAGGATAAAAGCTCTCTGCATTCAGTTGTAAGAACTTGAGCTTTAGACACTGCTCTGTTGACAAGGTTTTGAATTTTCACTATTTTTAAGAGTAGTAACAACTAATAATATTTCTGCAGGTATCCACTGCAATCTAGTTTAGCAAAATAACAGATCCTTTTATACCACTGAATCTATCATTACCTAATAGTGTTCACATGAGCTGTATAGGTAATCATGAAAAATTCAAAATTGGCACTAATTATAACAAATCTGAGAATTGCATAAAAATTATCAATTGCCACAACATGATATATCAGATGCAAATCTGTTATATGAGGAATTTATCAAAATGATTAAATATGCAGACAGCAAATCACAATTCCCTTGATGAGTCTAAGGACTCCTTGGAGTTGCCCGTAATAATAATAATAATAATAATATGCTAGATGACAGATAAACTAAAAATATGATAAGGAGAAAGAAAAGCTCTATTATAAGCATAGGAAGAATCCATATAATCTAATGCTTGAAGTATACAAATTTTGCTAAACACTTAAAGGAAAAAATAAAGCAGGCAGTGAGTAAAGTAAAAGTAAAGAATGGGGATTGGTTAACATGATAATTGGTAATACAAATCAGAAAACATGTGAATTCCTAGAGGACAATGATGCCACTGATGTACTTAATGAAATGAGCATCCACTTTACAAACTATGGTAGTTGTGATTTTGGTACTACAGAGAGGATAAAGTATGCGAGTCACCTTCCATGGATTAAGAATTCTGTGTATCTATATGCAGTAAATGAAGATGAGGTAAAGAGTGTAGTAATTGGATTAAAAAAAAAGGGAAAAAATTGGGATGTGACCATATAAATGTCTAAAAATTAATATGAAACATAAATTAAGGTTCTTTACATATATTATTAATAAATCTTTTGAACACGGAAAATTTATACAACACTTAAAGATTGCTTCAGTTATTCCACTATTTAAAAGAGGTAACAGAAATTAAATAAAAAATTTCAGACCAATATCTATGCTATCCACAATCTCAAAGGTTATTGAAATTCTAATAAAAAAATGATTAAATAGCTATCTAAATACCATATGCTTTTATGGTATTTAGATACCATATCTAATCAATACAGGTTTAGATCCAGATACAATACTGAAAAAGTGCTATTGGAGTTCCATAAAACTTATAATGGAATAAATAAAGGAATGTACACAGCAGCCATTTTTCTTGATATATCTAAGGCATTCAACTATGTTCATTGTGACCTACTACTACTGAAAATCTCTAGATACGGTATTAAAGGAGTTACTAATGACTGGTTCAAATGTTATCTGAATAATAGAAAATAATATACAACAAAAACAATAAAATGCAAAGTCCCACAAAGTTTGGTGCTAGCACCCATCCTATTTTTAATATATGTTAATGATCTGTGTAAATACAAACTTTATGGCAAAATGATATCGTTCGCTGATGATGTGGCATTAGTATACACTGAAATGACCCTTGAGGATCTAGAAAATCGGATTAACTGTGATGAGTTGAAACTAAATAAGTGGTTTAGAAATAATGGTCTTAAAATTAATATCGATAAAACGAGATAAATGTACTTCACATTAACAGATAAGTTAGATCATAAAATGGCATGAAACGAAATGTAGTGACATACAAAATTGTAACTGTAGCTTAGTCAAAAAAACAAAATCAATCAAGTATTTGCACCTCCACGTCACATTTTTAAAATAAGTTGAAGTTTGTAATTAACAGAATATATTATGTTAAAAAATTTGTAAATGCAGCATTCATAAGATGCTTATACTTTTCTTAGGTAAATTCCTCGCTGCAATATGGTATCACCTGTTGAGGTGGAGATTACTACAACAATCTGCTTCCACTGATACGAATACAAAAAAAAAAATAATTAGAGCTATAGCCATTTCTGACGTCACACATTCAACCAATGATCTGTTTGCCATTCATAATATTTTGCAATTACAGAAACTATCTATATGGTTGTATATTATATGTAAGAAAGAACATTACAAGTTTTTTGGTATATAATGTAGACTATGGTTTATGCTGTGGATGGAACTTGCTGGTAGTACCCAAGGCGAAGAAAGAAATTTTTCATAAATCCTTTGAATATCTAGCAACAAGCAGCTACAATAAACTCTCAAATAAAATAAAATCAATAACCACATAATATGCTCTCAGAAAAGAGATTGAGAATCATGGGACTAAATAATGTTGACCTTTATTTTAAAAGTATATTACAAGCAATCAGTATAACTTACATATTATGTCAAGTTATGATTCTAATATATTATGAAAAATATATACCATGTTATATGAGCCTTCATAGATAGACTCACTTGGATTTTGCAGTGACTATAATGAGCTAATTGAATTTTCTAGTAACCAGTATGGCTACAGCCCTTGGTTACACCCATTAAAAAAAAAAAATGCAAAACTTACTAACTTATTTTAAACATTTTTATAAACAATGAAAACTATCTGATAATGTATTTTACTCCATTTGTGTATATAAGGAAAATATTTTTATTTGTCTATAATAAAATAATCAGCCAGAAATAAATGTAAAAAATAACAGAAAATATGATAGTAATACTTGAATTGTATATTTATAAATATTATGTATATGTGATGAGAATAATAAACTTTGTATTGTATATTGTGTGTGTGTGTTTTGTGTCGCATTAAGTGGATAATGCAATCATATTAATATTCAATTAAATGTACTTCATCAAAAAAAACAGCTAATAAATCTGATACAGGTAGTAATGCATCCATGGTTGACAGTCAAATCTATAAACATCACGACATAGTAATATGATGGATGGCACAACTGTAAAGAAAATTCAAATAATAATAATATTTAACAGTTACATATAACAAGTTTTGATATAAAGTTTAAAATTATACCTTGATTCTAGCACTTTTTGTTTGCACATCATATCACAGAGCTTTTGCAGATTTCTAACTTTCTGAAGGATATCTTCAATATTCCCAAATGTCAGCTGAACTTCATTACAAATTTCAACAGCTAAGTTTAGAAAATTAGAAGCCTGATTTCTGTCAGCAGTATAACCTTAATAACAGAAAAGTTATTATGATTTCACTGCATTTATGAATGACAAAGATAAAATAAAATAAGTAAATGCTGTTAGTTGCATTATTATTGTTATTATTTTACATATTCATATTGAGTGATTGAGATTTTAGGAGATGAAAGATAAGTTGATTTTGAAAATAATTACCAAAATTTGATTTATTTTTTGTAGATTATTATTTTTATAAGTGTTTGTTTGTTTGCTTATAAGGCAATAAGCAAATAATTTACAATTTTATTACCAATTTTGTTATAAGTATACTGTACTATATATCATGGCACTAATGCATAGAACAATAGCAGGGGGATTTCAATATGCATGATTTAGTTCGCTGTGCAAAATGTATTTGCTTTGTATAGTGAAAGATTGGAAAAGAAAGTGAAATTACTAAACACGTGTATTGGAAGTGTTTCAAGCGTAAGTGGCAGAGGGAAGAGAAGAATGACAATGATTTGAATGTAAGTATGAGCATTGGCAGGATGTTGCAAGTGTAAGTGAGGATGCATGTAGTATGAATGATAGCAAGAATGAAATGGTGGAAGAAGAGAATGCTCAAATGACAACAAGAGAAATAGCATGCTTATGTGAAGTTCTCCAAAGAAAAAAACATAAGATAGAATGGTTGGAGAAACACCTAGCAAAATGGTTATGAAAAAGGAGCAAAATAAGAGGGGTGCATAAAGAAAGCATGACATATTTGTATTTCCCTGGGAGTATGATTAAGAATGTTAGTAATGCTGTTACTAACATTCTTAATCATAATCAAAGGGAAAGAGATGACTATTTTAGCTGGTACTAATGATTAAGAAGGTGACAGATATGACATGTGAGAAGATATGAAAGAGTTGTTGGTAGAAACAAATAAGAATATTGTAAAAACTGTGTGTCTGCTGCCATGATATAACAGAGGAAAGCTGAGGCTAAGAGCCACGATTGTGAATGAGTCAATGTACAGGTTGTGTGGAAGGAATGGAGTAGTTTTTGTAGATGCACGGAATGAGGTTGATGGATGGTTCACATTTAAATGGATTCTGGGTTAGGTGCCATGGAAAAGTATTGTTTGGTGAAAGGGATGCAGGCAAGTGTTGGTCCAGGCAATATAAATGTAAGTGTAGTGTTCACATGATGCAATATGTAGCTCTACAGATTCTTAAACTTTAGTAGGATAATCAACTTAAATGAAGGGAATATTGTAGTTTATGTATACAAATGACAGAAGTTACTGGAATAAGGGAGAGGCATTTTTGGCATTGGTTAATTCAGCATGGCATACAGCCTTTTACCAAAACCCTCTCCCATTCTGTTCCTTCTGTCCTCTCAGAAAATACCATATCCCTTGCAATCTATCCCTATGACTATAAGTTATGTAGTATTTTCAGATGGGGAAGTTCTGCTAATAACAGAGGAACTGAAGCCAAAAAGGGCAGAAGTACATCAGGAGGAGACAGGGATGAGAGGGCAGTTCACTTGGGGATGAAATATATAATTAGCTGCTGCTATAATTCAGAGAAAATAAGGAAGAATGTAGATAATGTGCATTCGAAAATAAACATGATGAGTGCAAGTTGAGTAATTAGTATGGGAAATTTCAACTATGGGAACATAAACTGAGAGGAGAAATGGTCACAGGGAAGGAAGGAAATTGAATTTATACAGCTGTTTACCTGAGACAGAATGTAATGGAGGGGGACACGAGATTTGAAAGGGTTGGATCTGGTCATAGCATCAGAGGACTTAACAGGAACTAATCTGGCAAGGCTGCCTCTGCTTGAGGAGTGTCTTGATCTGGAAGATTGCTAGACATACAGAATTTTCTGTTAAGAAGGAGTATATGTGGAATTACAAAGCAATGTAATTCCACATATACTCCTTTGACAAGCTGAAGAGTCACCTTTTAGCAGTATTATGGCATAAGAATTTGGAAAGGAGAGATGTTGGTGGTGCATAGAAGGTGGTGAAAGGGTGTCTGAAGAAAGCACTATCAGAGTGTATACTCAGAGTCAGGAAGATAAATCGGGTAATAGTTAGAAGGACGAATAGAATCATTAAGCAGGAGTTGCAGAAAAAAAAAGTTGTGAATGGAGAATTAAAAAAAAAAAGGGGGGGGGGGTGATCAGCCCTATGAGTCATACAAGTAAGAGTGACCTGTATGGTAAGAAAAGGCAAAGCTAATTATGGGAGGAAGTTAACTGATGAAACCATAAGAAATCCCAGAGTTATTTTGTTATGTGGCAAGTAAAAGGAAGTCCAACTAGATCTGGAAAATGCATACAAAAATTCATATGGTAAAGAAGGATACAGCTAATTATGAGATGAAGCTAATTTGTTAAGCCAAAAGAAATCTCAGAGTTATTTTGCTATATGGTCAATAAAAAGTAGAATAACTAGAATCTGAAAAATGCATATGACAAGATGTCCAGAAAAAATTTTTTTAAAACACTACAATTTTATGAGTTAACTGGAACATTATACAGAGCAATACATAATCTATATTTAAGTCAGCAATTAGAACTGAAGGAAATGAAGGAAGTTGATTTGATGTAAAATTAGGTGTAAGACAAGAGTGTACTCTTATTCATCATCTATATGGATCACATTAAACTTGATATCAGAATCAGAGATATCAAACTTGGTTCATTGCTTTATGAAGATGATGTACTCATAAAGAAATCCAGTGCAGGTCTCCAAAATTCTCTAACTAAACTGAATAACAGCTGTAAGAAATTTGGAATGAAATTTAGCAATGAACTAATCAAAGCTATGAAAACTCAACAGCATTTTAAATGGAGAACCTTCAGAAAACTTATAGAAGAAGTAAAATATTTCAGCTATTTAGGTACAAATTTTAATAAAGATGGCAAATTAATTATGGAAATAAACAACAGAAAAAAACGAAGCTTGTATGTTTGGGAGCCTGATGAATACATTTATTTGGAATAAGAGAGAAATTAGACAAAACACTAGACTAACAATTATAAAACAGTGCTCAAGCCATTTAACTTATTGATATGAGAGTTCAGTTAGAAATACAATAGATGAACAAACACTAGAGACCACAGATATGAGAGTTTTAAGAAAAATTAGGGACATGAATAGATGAATCCTAAAAATGAAGAGATCAGTAAGAAGCTTCACATTATTGGCATTCTAGAATGTGCAAGAAGACTAATATAATCACTCAAACAGAATGGGAAAGGGAATATTAGCAAAACAAGCATTTAATGCTAAGATTACTAGCAAAAGACTGAGATCTACACAGACTGAGGCAGTCAGAATTACCTAGAAGACAAATACATAAGATCTGACAACAATGGAGAAGACAGAAATATAATATCTGAAAATACTGGAGTGCTGCCAAGTGACATATTAAATGGGAAGAAAATTGTGACAGGAGATTAGTATTAATATAAACTTAATCATGTAGTACTGTTACAGTATTCTGTACATCCCTTAAGGGTAGATATAATGAAATTGATAATGATGATGATAGGGTTTGACAAATTATGCAAAACCCTGCTGGCCATGCATAGAAATTTACTCACCCAAGACCACTCCCAATGATATGTCCCAATAAGTCAACAAGAGTTCCACAGAATGAATTAATAGTGCGCTGAAACAAGGTTGGAGAAGTTATTA
Source organism: Typopeltis vanoorti (assembly GCF_054136105.1). NCBI lineage: Eukaryota > Metazoa > Arthropoda > Arachnida > Uropygi > Thelyphonidae > Typopeltis > Typopeltis vanoorti. The sequence continues at coordinate 44,592,110 of NC_143556.1, read as the reverse complement.
CTATTATTTTTTTTATTATTAAGTAAATATTCTATTTTGTCCAGTCTGCAGCTATTCACCAGCTAGCAAAATCTACTTGTTGTGGGTGAGCGCATGTGTCGAACCCCAATGATGATGATAATAAACACCACTGATAAACTCATTAATGAATGTTCACGTATTTATTGAATAAAATTCATTACAAGTTCTTACCATTGCAAGCCTTTAACTGTTTCAACAAGGATTCTATGAGCAGCTGCATATTCTTTTTGAAGACAAATCCAAATACAGCTATCCAATGTCTTAATATAAAAAGATAAATATAATCAATCAGTACCATAATTGAAATATACTAAAGTATAAAGTTCATTATTAAATATATCAAAGCTTTGTTTGCTTGTTTGAGATCGATATGACATCACGCTTTCATAATGTCAGGACTGTTTATCATGCACTGAAGGATAGATTGGGTGATGGATGGATGGGAGAAGAGTTGCAAATGGCAAACTGCAGGTGATTTCAATATACCTCAATAAACTGAGTATAAAACATTTTAATTTCATAATTTTGCAAGCTTCTTTATTTTAATGTGTGAGTTAGCCACAAAACATTTGTGTATGTGACACACCCTGAACCAGAAGCGTGAAATGCTCATCAAAATTACTAATAAAAATTTTAATTAAAACTCTGATAAAAAAAAAACAACCTAACTTTAACAGCATTATTATTCTATAAAAGTAGATATACACCTACTAACTTTGTGCAATAAGACCAAGCAGCTTCTTTAAGGTGGTAAAATAGGAAAGGATTATAAATTACCGTATTTACTCGAATATAACTTGAACTTTTACCCCAATAATTAAAGTTAAAAAATCGTGGTGCGAGATATATTCAAGGATTTTTGGACACTAAAGTTTTTCAGGAAAAAAATAAAAAGCTAAATTGATGTTTATAATTAAATCCTCGGTATTTATTATAAAATTTTAATTCCTCACACAGAGCCTCCACAGCTCAGTCAGTATAGACAAAGCTGTTTAGTCAAAAAGACCTGGGTTCAATTCCTGTCCAAGCTGAGGAACCTTTATCTGGTCTCTTTCAACTAAAGGTGAGTTAGCCAGTCTCATACAGAGGTAGAGGGTTTTTGCACCCAGAAACTCGGATGTTTCGTCCCTCAGAACATGCAAACTGATCCAGTGAACACACACGAATTTACAGTTATAAAATACATATACTTAATCACACATTAAGTAGGCACAGTATGTCCTAATGGACAGGGGAGAAATGGAACCCCATATCTCATATTTGTAGATTTAGGGACTCAAAAACACACGTGTTGAACAGATTATTTTATTAATTACAAATAAAATAAAACTTGACGTTTCGACCTCTATATCGAGGTCATCATCGGAAGAATACAACTGTATACAGAACCAAGCTACATGCTCATGCTTTCTATACCACTAAACTAAATCTACGTAGTTAATAAATCTTTTTTCTAGCCTGACCTCTAGTGATAGAAAAGAAAAACAAAAATAAATTTAAAAAAAAAAAAAAATATATATATATATATATATATATTATAAATGGATAAATGCAACTACAATAAACTGTTAGAGTCCTCATGTATTAATATTCTGGATAGTTACAAAATGATTTCTTTCAGTTGCTACTGAATGTTCTAAACACTTCACCAGGTCACCAGATTGTCCACTTATAGTGGGAATTTTTCTAATGCTAGTTTAGGATGTTATACAGGTTGTAGATGGGTCCTCCACATTCTTGCAATGGTGAGGCCATCATTTTTGTTGAGATTTGGGTTGTGTTTGAGCATTTCACAAGACTCTTTAAATTTTCTCTCAAACCAGGTTTTGGTGCGGTGTAGGGACTTGGTATTTTTCCAGTCAATTCTATGGTATGTTTGGAGTGCATGGTCAGAAAGGCCTGTTTTACCGAAGTGGAGGTATTTAATGTGTCGTTTGTGTTCGTCTTGTCTGATTGGGATAGTTCACCCTGTTTCCCCTATGTATGGTATGTTACATGTACAGTGTATTTTGTATACCCCTGGGTGTGCTAGGTGTGGAAGAGGATCTTTAGAGGAACTGAGTAGGTGTCTTAGCTTATTTAGGGGTTTAAAGGTGGTTTTCATGTTGTATTTGCGAAGTGTTCTGTCTATTTTTTTAGAAATGCCTCTAACATAAGGAATGGCAATAGCATTCTTGAAATCTTTTTTGTTCTTACTGGTATCTTTATGGAGGATCTTGTGAATAGTTTTTTATTGTATCCATTTTTGATAAATGTTTGGTTGATGATTTTGTATTCTTGGTTTAGAGCCTGTTCATTCGAATAAATAGTTAGGGCTCTGTATTTAAGGGTGCTTATGACCCCTAATTTTTGTGTTGGGTGGTGGTAAGAATTTTTGTGTATGTATTGGCCTGTGTGTGTAGGTTTACGGTAAACTGAGAAGGAGAGACAGCCAGAGGGAAGACGTGTGACAAGTGTGTCTAGGAAAGGAAGAGAGTCGTTTTTTTCCATTTCAATGGTGAATTGGATACGTTTGTGTTGTTTGTTTAGGTGGCTAAGGAATGTATTTTAGAGCTTCGCAGCCGTGGGGGTAAATGCCGAAAATATCGTCGACGTATCTGAGCCAAATTTTGGGCTTTAGACATGCTGTCTCTAGAGCATGTTGCTCAAAGTCTTCCATATAAAAGTTAGCTATTGGGGGAGAAAGTGGTGAGCCCATGGCTGTACCTTCTTTTTGAAGGTAAAAATTGTTTTGCCATACGAAATATCCGGAGCGGAGTATGTGGGCAAAAAGGGCCGTGATGTCATGTGGAAATATGTTCTGTAGGAGCAAGATCGTGTCATTGATTGGGACATAGGTGAAAAGGGAAGTTATGTCAAAGCTGACTAATAATCTTGGTCGGTGAGTGTAATGTTTTTGATTTTACTGATGAAATGTTGTGTATTTTTTATGTAGGAAGGGGACTGACCTACCAATTCCTTGAGTGTGGCAGCTAATTTTTTTGCTAAGTGATAATTTGGGCTGTCAATTCCTTCAGATACCTCCCCACCATTCTGGCTGATAAAATACGAATGGAAACATCGTGTATACTAAATTCTAACAAAAAACTAAACACCAACATAAACAAAACCAAAAATCTAGCCCTTAAATCCTTAAAAAATAACCAAGATATTATAATAACGAAAGCCGATAAAGGCAATTCCACCGCCTTTTAGACCGTATGACATACATTGAAAAAATGAACCAGTTAATATCGGACCATAACACCTACCAAAAGATTAACTACAACCCCACAAAACGTAACAAAAAGAAAACAACTGAATTAATCAAATCCGTCCACACATGGCCCGAAGAAACGGCAAAAAAATTAATACCTCAGTATGCCCGTGCACCCAGAATTTATGGCCTGCCAAAAATACACAAATCTGGCACACCACTTCGCCTGATCGTTGAAGGAATTGACAGCCCAAATTATCACTTAGCAAAAAAATTAGCTGCCACACTCAAGGAATTGGTAGGTCAGTCCCCTTCCTACATAAAAAATACACAACATTTCATCAGTAAAATCAAAAACATTACACTCACCGACCAAGATTTATTAGTCAGCTTTGACATAACTTCCCTTTTCACCTATGTCCCAATCAATGACACGATCTTGCTCCTACAGAACATATTTCCACATGACATCACGGCCCTTTTTGCCCACGTACTCCGCTCCGGATATTTCGTATGGCAAAACAATTTTTACCTTCAAATAGAAGGTATAGCCATGGGCTCACCACTTTCTCCCCCAATAGCTAACTTTTATATGGAAGACTTTGAGCAATGTGCTCTAGAGACAGCATGTCTAAAGCCCAAAATTTAGCTCAGATACGTCGACGATATTTTCGGCATTTACCCCCATGGCCGCGAAGCTCTAAATACATTCCTTAGCCACCTAAACAAACAACACAAACGTATCCAATTCACCATTGAAATGGAAAAAAACGACTCTCTTCCTTTCCTAGACACACTTGTCACACGTCTTCCCTCTGGCTGTCTCTCCTTCTCAATTTACCGCAAACCTACACACACAGGCCAATACATACACAAAAATTCTTACCACCACCCAACACAAAAATTAGGGGTCATAAGCACCCTTAAACACAGAGTCCTAACTATTTGTTCGAATGAACAGGCTCTAAACCAAGAATACAAAATCATCAACCAAACATTTATCAAAAATGGATACAATAAAAAAACTATTCACAAGATCCTCCATAAAGATACCAGTAAGAACAAAAAAGATTTCAATAATGCCATTGCCATTCCTTATGTTAGAGGCATTTCTGAAAAAATAGACAAAACACTTCGCAAATACAACATGAAAACCACCTTTAAACCCCCAAATAAGCTAAGACACCTACTCAGTTCCTCTAAAGATCCTCTTCCACACCTAGCACACCCAGGGGTATACAAAATACACTGCACATGTAACATACCATACATAGGGGAAACAGGGCGAACTATCCCAATCAGACAAGACGAACACAAACGACACATTAAATACCTCCACTTCGGTAAAACAGGCCTTTCTGACCATGCACTCCAAACATACCACAGAATTGATTGGAAAAATACCAAGTCCCTACACCGCACCAAAACCTGGTTTGAGAGAAAATTTAAAGAGTCTTGTGAAATGCTCAAACACAACCCAAATCTCAACAAAAATGATGGCCTCACCATTTCAAGAATGTGGAGGACCCATCTACAACCTGTATAACATCCTAAACTAGCATTAGAAAAATTCCCACTACAAGAGGACAACCTGGTGACCTGGTGAAGTGTTTAGAACATTCAATAGCAACTGAAAGAAATCATTTTGTAACTATCCAGAATATTAATACATGAGGACTCTAACAGTTTATTGTAGTTGCATTTATCTATTTATAATATATATATATATATATATTTTTTTTTAAATTTATTTTTGTTTTTCTTTTCTATCACTAGAGGTCAGGCTAGAAAAAAGATTTATTAACTACGTAGATTTAGTTTACTGGTATAGAAAGCATGAGCATGTAGCTTGGTTCTGTATACAGTTGTATTCTTCCGATGATGACCTCGATATAGAGGTTGAAACGTCAAGTTTTATTTTATTTGTAATCAATAAAATAATCTGTTCAACACGTGTGTTTTTGAGTCCCTAAATCTACAAATATGAGTGCTGATCACCGTGTAACCCTAAAAGAAAGGAACCCCATATGAATGAATAAATAAATTGCTCACATTATTTATAAAATGAATGCACTTAAATTTTAATTATCAACGTTATTTATGCGATCAGCTGCTCACCTTCATCACATGATATAATTGAATCTTTTAATGATAATAGTTCTGTAATTAAATTATTTCTGACAAAATCATTTCCCAAGCTCTTGAAATCCAGTTGCACAACAACAACAACAACAGTTCTAATGATGGTCTTCTAATTTTAATCCACTCCTGCACAATCCAAGATTGAGTAGAAGTCAATGCTCTCACTCCCACATTTCCTCTACTGGTTGTTTCCATCTCTATGCATATGATTGGTGTGGTATTAACAAAAGGTCACGCAACTCAATGACAAAAGGAAGCTGACAATTGTTGAGTTAAAATGCTGATTCTCTTCAAATTAATTCCAAAATATCTGAAACTGCCATGACAACATTCACCATCTATTTCCTAAAGTTTTAAACTTTTTCGTGTGCCAACTATATGCAAAACGTTTTAATTTATTTTTCATAAAGTAAAATCAGGGGTGCAAAATATATGCAAGGGTGAGTTATATTCAAGTAAATATGGTAAACAGTTGTAATTAATTTAGAACATAGCAATCAAAACAAGACATAGTGAAATAAGGCACATTTCATCTGCTTTTAAGATTGTTTGGAGATCATTATTGGAAAGCTGAATTCGGGAATGTTGCAAGATCTGATCAGTGACTTCCATACTATGAGTTCTTAGTTTCTACTAAGAAAATGAGGTGAGTGAAAGCAGTGGATTCCATGATTTGACATGAAAGGCAGTTATTCTCTATGGAGGCCAACAAAAATCTGGTCTTACAAATTATTCACCCAATACAAATCATGATATCAACTGGGATGCAGACACGATGATCTACCTAGAGAACAACTTCCTTTTTTAACAACCACCCTGAAGAAGCCATTGGTCTTTAGTGTCTGAAATAATTAGTACACAACTACTTATATATAACACTAACAATTATTACACCAACTAATGGACAGGTGATGTGCAATACACATCAGTAACACACAAATACCGAAGTCATCTTTCTAGGTGATCTACAACTCCAATTGTTTCCCCTTTTCCAACACCACTGACTAAGCTGGACGAGATGCAAAAGTTTTTGCTACAAGTCATAACTTACTGTAAATCATACATCTACATATTTGAATTTCTGATTAACTCTCTTTACCCTTCAAACATCATCTCTTTTTAACAAGAGGTCACTTCTCCTCTCAGTAACTCAGATTACAATATTGTGCAAGTCTCTTCTCTCACAGAATGCCCTTCCTTCACAACCTTATGTTCTTTAGCACTACAAATGTACCAAGTAGGACAATTTGTGGAATGTCTACTCTTACATTTCATAGATTGACTATTGCTTTTGCTCTTCTGACCTGAACACCAGCTCCGAGTAAGTCATAGAAATTATCCTTACCAGCACAAAGGCCTTCAATTCCCAATTCTACCCAAAATTCTCATCCACTTTCCTGGTTTCACAAGTAGGCAGCTGAAAAGAAAAAACTCAGTTTACTGCAGGTGGCTTGCATCAAGAACCTCAGCTTCATACTCAGCCTATGCTGAAGTAGACAATAACTGCAAAACGAAATCTGACTTCATAAAGTCCAACAGAAAAAAACATGTCTCCTGTCCAAATAAAAACCATACCACTGGGTCCTTTTGCTAAGGCCACAACTTCTACTTACTTCCACCTTTTCATCCACATGTCACTCTACTCCTTCCCTCCAATTCCTGTAAAGAGGACCAAGAAAAATACCCCTGTACAATGCCAGAATCTGAGAACCATATGCCTCCTATGGGTTTTTCAGCATCAGAATAATGCTAAACATTTGGACACTAAAAGGTCTTCTGATCTTCATAGTACTTCTCCAACTGTATTCAAATGTACTCCAGAGCTAATAATTTGTTCTGTATCATGTCTACAGTCTTCTATACTTAGCTGGCACTTATTCCCAAGTGCACAAGCAAGTATATGTCCACCTATTACAAAAAAAGGGAGATAAATGTCTATTGTTAAATTACTGATTAAATGCCATCACCTCCATCTTCTCCAAATTATTGGAGAATCATCAACTTCTTTGCCATCAATCAAGAGGTGCACTAGCATGGATTCTTCCAATCAAGATCCATGGTTAGCTTCTTAGCGTACATCATGGAAGGATTCAGAGAAACACTGTTACTCTTGACATTTCCAGAGCTTGTGATCACATCTTGCATCAAGATCTGCTAAGCAAATTGCCATCCTTTGGTCTACTTGCCACTTCTATAATTGGGTAGCCATCTTTCTCTCTGTGTGTTTATTGCATGTCATGGTAGATGGCTCCTTCTCTTTAAGCTTCTCCACCAATGCAGGAGTGTTTAGGGATCTGCCTTATCACCTATCCTCTGTTGTTTATATACACATGACCTACTCTTGATCACCACTAATCCTATTCACAGCTTCACTGATGGTAATACACTCCATTCCTCCTACTCATGTGACAAGCCATGCAGTGTTCAGACATACCAAGCTTTAAGGATAGGGTGAGCTAATCTGTCTACCATCCTTCAATGAGGTGAGGACAACCTAGACACCTTCAATGCCACCAAAATGTAGTCTTGGCATAGGTATCTGTCAAAGAAGCATATTTTCCCCTAACAATTATTTTGGAGAAATTTATTGAGTGTACCCTGACATGTTCCCTTTCTAGACTGCAACTGAACAAAATCAGCACAGGTATCAAATTCAGATAAAGTACTTTTCATTTCCTTCATGCATAAAGTAGAATCGTAATTCAGCAATAAGTTTCCTGGCTTCCTGGTTAGTACTCAGTCATGTTCAGATGTATCATCTTCCTTACTTTCCTTCTCTTCCAGGTGTCTTCAGGTGTTGTGTTGCAATTTGTTCAACCATTGCATCCTCATCATCTTCATTTTCATTGTAACATTGAAGGCTATTGTCAATGCATAAAAACTCTTCGTAGTTTCTGATGAGATGCTGTTCCAAAATGATTTCATTTTCATTATCAGTCATATTTGGCATTTCCTGGTCTGAATTCTTAAAATCACAAAGCAGTTCTGAATTGTTTTGCTGCTTATTTCTAACCAACTGTCTGCAACAAATTGTACTGACTGTAAAATGGCAATCTTTGCACTGATTTCTTTGGCCGTTGAAGATGATGTCAGTAGATTTTCTTCAATTGTTTCACGGATAGTGTACCAACCTTCCACGATATGTCCTCAAATTTTTCGATTCCCATGTCCAGTGGCTGTACCGGAGACATGGTTAGCAGGAGAAATTCAAGTTGAATGTTTTTCAAACAATCTAACTGAGGGTGTGCAGCACAGTTGTCCAGACGAAGAAGAATTTTTCTTCGATTTCATTGCAATTCTGCATCCCAACTCATTAGCCATTCCTGAGAAATAACAGAAGTCATCTATGCATTCTTATTGGCAAGTTGCAAACTAACCATTCTAAGCCCCTTTTCAAGTATCAACACTCGGCACTTTTTCCAATAACCAAACAGCTTCTCTTTGTCACTTCCAAACATGTTAGCAGTACAACGTGTAACGTGATCCATTGCTTTTTTTGAACCTGACAGTGTTGCAAGTTTATAATTCAGGAAACCATCTGGTGTAGCATGGTAAAAGAGACCTGTTTTTTCAGCATCATAGATTTCATCAGGACTAACTTCTGCAGCAATTTGGGTAGTTCAGTTGATTTCCACTTTTCTTTGGCCGTTGAAGATGATGTCAGTAGATTTTCTTCAATTGTCAGCACTCACAGTCAGCACTGTCCTTCTCACCATGTGCCTTCTTACATTTTATTTCATGTCTGGTTTTCCATTGTGATCACGAACCATCTGTAGCTTTAATGCTCACATAGCCAAGCTTTCTAACCAACTCTTCTGATTTGGTTTTTAACATTTCACCATTAACATGCAGGCCTCATTCAGTTACAATAGAGAACCGTTGATTCAAAGCATCCTCAATATCTAGCCCAGCAGGGCCAGATGTTGAGGAGGCCCTGCCGGCCTAACAAATGTGTCATTGTCAGCTGACAATGACTAGTGTTAGACAGCTGGCTTTTTATTTTGTCAAGTACGGAGATTTTATCTGTTAATGTTAGATCTTTCCTTGGCATCTTGACAGGGGCCTTACATAAAATTAAATCACTACACTGTTTATTACACTTTTTACTAAAAAATTAACACACATCTGTTTTAATCAAAAGTATGCTACCTAGCAGTCACCGTAAGTACATTCATTACACTGTCAAAATATGTATGTCCTCTCTACTCTGCACCCTGGTGCTGATTGACAGCAACACTCTGCACCATCTACAGTCTGATAAAAGAGCAAGGTGGTTCGAATAAGTGAAGCAACTTTGGGTTATATTCTCAATTTGTTTATATTCTTCAATATTTGTCCCATATAAACGGCTGCCCCAATTAGAGCATGAACACATTCCATTGTGTTTTTATTCAACTGGAATCTACTGTATTCGAATAAAAACACAATGGAGTGTGTGCATACTCTAATTGTTATGCTGCATTCTGATGGCTAGTTACATGATGTGCACTACTGAGGTCTGCATGGTTTTGTTCCCTTATTGTGAGTTTTTCAACATCTCAGATGACTCTTTAAAAATTCGGTAGCAGAAATTTTAGTCCATATAGATCATTTAGCACATTGCCACAATAGCTGGTGTTTGGTTTCTGTAGTGTGTGCTACTAATTCTGATTTGTGTTTTCTTTGTTTCTCTATGTCCTTGAAATGTTCTGACATGCAAGCTTATGATTTTGTATAGTGAGCCTAAGTGTAAGATAATTTGAATGTAGGATGAGTATGAATTTTCTGTGATTTGAATGTAAAAATGAAATATGCATGTTATGTATTTAATTTACTAATTTATTAGACCTACTTACTTCTTTAAGCACATAGTAATATCCAAGAGGGTCCAGGGTGGCTGAATGATGATACACATAATCCTTTAAAAATAAATTTAAAATGTAAATAAATATACAAACGTACTTACATTGCCAGAAACTTTATCATTATTATAAAATAAATATTAATAAATAATTCATGCTTAATTTATAACTAAACATTTAAAATTATCAGTATACATCAATATATTCATTCATTTTGAAGAAAAAGGATTTCAGGCCTCCAGTAAGCAAAATAATGGTTGTACACCGGGTAAATGGAAATCATCTAGCACCTAAAGATGATTCAGAAATATCTATGCTCATGAAATGGAATTCAAACTTGCAGGTTGAAGAGTAGAGATACTATCCACTCAGCCAACTTAACTGGTACATGTAGTATTTTAAGCTTGGAATATATATAAGATATAAATTGAAATCCTTTGCTATCTATTAATTCTATATTTACTACTATTCCTGTAAAAATAATAAATTCTTAATATTATTATATCTAAGACCCCCATGGAGTCAAAGACTCATCTAGTAGATCCCTATGTGATACACACACAGCTCATCATACTGTGTCTTAAAAACATTCATATTCTCTGGAGATACCATGCTCTCGGGCAATGCATTCCAATATTTACAACTCTCCATGCAAAAAACCTGCATCTCATTCCCTTGCTTACCCCCCCCCCCCTTCTTATACAACTTATAGGAATGTCCTCTTGTTCTTCCCCAATCTCCCACAATTTTATGAAAAACCTCTTCAGTGTTAATTCTATAACAATCCTTTACCAACTCGTATGTCTATACCATATCATCCTTCTTCCTCCTATCTACCAGATTCGCTGTAAATTGCATCTTCTCAGCCCTTCTTCATATTCAACATTCCAGATATCAGAAATTACATTAATCACCTATGGACGCTTTCCAACATATCTTCATCCATTTGAAAACCAGGTGACCAAATCTGTGCACAGTTGTCCATATGTGGCCTAATCAAGGCCCTATAAAATGGAATCAGAATCTCCTTACCTCTACAAGTCAATGCCCTTTATAATTGCCAGAATTTGTTGTGTTGTCCTCACGATTTTGGCAATGTGTCCTCTAAATTTTAGATCCTTATCCATTATCATCATTCAAGATCTCTTATTTCCTCCACCTCCAACAATATAGCCTCAACAAGTGTAAATTCTACATCCCATCTTTGTTTTCCAAATTTTAAAACCACACATTTCACAACATTGAACTGGCATCCCCACTGCTATGCCCATTCACCTAGTCTATTCAAATCTTCTTGTAGGGCCACAACATTTGCTCTACTTCTTATAGTTTGTCCCAACTTTGCATCATCTGCAAACAACAGAATATCCCATTAAAATAATCTTCTCCAATATCATTAACATACAGGTTAAATAGAAATGGTTGAAACATAGGCTAAAACAGGCCCCTGAGGCACACCACTAGTGACTTTCCTATTCTGGGATATTGCTTTCAACCCATACACAACTTGCTGACAGCCGGCCTGGTTGGCTGAGTAGTTAGCGTATCTGCTCTCTAGCCAAAAGGCTGTAGGTTTGAATCCTGCCGTGGGCATGGATGTTTGTGACTGTCTGTGAAAATACTAGTGATGGTGGTCGGCAGTAGATGGCATTGGTGTAGATGATGAAGTAGTTGCAGTTCGTTGTAGTTGGTGGATTAAGTGGTGGAAATGGAGAGTTGAGGACCAGGGAGTCCAAAGATTCGATGAGTCTTTCAACTCCCTGGAGGTGTCATATAATAAAAATAATCTATTAGACAGCCCATCACATTCATAAGGATGAAAGATCTTTATGAACTGCTCATTAATATCTAAACTATATTCTATGCAGCAGTTGTCCTTATACGATTTTCTCCTATCACTGTCATTTTACATAATCATGCTTTTTTTTTGGCTTCGTTCACTAACTGCTGCTCATACTGCACTTTTGCTATCCTTACCTGTTCTTGGTACTACTCAAGAAACTGATTATTATCTTATGTTATTATATCTATTATTATCTTATGTTGATCCATCCTTCTTTCTCTGCTGTATAGCATGCTTAATCTCTTTATTCATCCATTTCACAGCTACCTTATTTAACCTTCTGATCATTCAAATACATTTAGATATCGCTTCTACTAGATAGTTCTTTAATATTACTCTAGCAGTAGCATTGATATCCTCTCTACCTGACTCTTTATTCCATGCTACAGCTGCAAGCCGCCTCCTGAGCTTCTAATAATCATCAGCCTTGTAGTTCCACACATACCCTTTCCTCACAGAAGTCCTCATATGGCTGGCAACAACTCCGGTAATCACTTCATGATCACTCTCACCAACTGGAGGTTGATTTGATATCTCATTTACAATAACATCTCCTGATGAGATAATCAAATCCAAGACTCGCATTCCTTGTGCATCCTCTGTTATATACTGCCTGAGGCAGTTGTCCCTCAAAAACTTGAGAAACTCATTTTCTTTACTTCCAGTTGTTATCTCATCATCCCAATCTATATTGCCATAATTAAAATCACCCACAATAATCACCCCATTTCCTATTTGCTTGGTTAACCTACTTATACATTTCATGGTCACTATCCTCTACATTACCAGGTCTACAGCAACATCCAACTAAGTATTTCATTCTATTCACCTCTATCTCACACCATACTGCCTGAAAACCACTACCACTCTTTCTCCCTTATATGGAATAACTCTTTTTCTATCATCAATAGCACTCCACCTTCCTTTTTACTCTTTCTTTCTGTCAGGATGTTAACCTTATCCAACCATTTCTCATTTATCCGAACAATTTCTGGGTGAACAAACTCAATCAATGCAACAATTTCATTTCCCTTGTTTCTGGTACTTTTAGCATTTGTATACAAACATAACTGCTTATTGCCTGGATTTACAAGTTTCACTGATACCACTTATTAGATATAACTTCTCCATACTTTCCTTAAGTTATTTCTTTTTTTCCTTACTCATCTCAGAATCTTCTTCAAATCCAACTGTTTTCCTTACATCCCATTCCCCTTCTTGTCTACACATACATTCATATCCTCTTTCAGCATCAACCTTTCTCACACTGTGTTCCTCTGTCCATCCTGAGTTTCAGCAGATTTTCATTTAAACTATTAGTTTGATTTTTATAACAAACATTACAGTTGACTCTCTCACTGTATCAAATTTATAGGGACCACAGAAACAGTTTGTTTATAGCAGATAGTTTTGCTATAGTGAATTTTTTTAAAACAACATTGTGCCTACAGGGCCTATGGTTAAGACTTTTTGGTAGTTTGTTATAATTATGTTTGCTATAGTGAGAGTTCATTGTTCATTATACTGATTACCCAGTCACTCTCAGCCTCATGTCTTTGGAAGTATAATAATGCCAATCAGAAGACCAGTGCAATTTCTACTCCTCCTTTCTTTGCGATAAACTACCATTGTTTCACTGTTCTATCCAGATATCTGCTCCAACTGAATACCTTGAAATATTCTTACTAGGAAGCCCTCCCCCTCTCACCCACCCCATCCCACCCAAAAGTTCAGACCATTTTATCCAACTAGGGTGATGAAAACATTTCTGAATATTACAAGTAACATGAAATCAGAACTCCACCATCCCACTTAGCCTACAATTCTCATGCAACACTTGTACACAGCCAATCTAAATCTGATTCTGAAAGGGAAAAGTGCAAAAGTGAAAGAGTTTAAACACTATTCTCTAGCAGAGAATAGTGTTTAAACTTAATTTAACCAGCAGACATAAGGGTTCAATTAGTTAACAGAATAACTCTCCTATCTGTAGAAACACCCCACCCCCAAAAGTCGTCGTCATCAACAACACACACACACACACACACACACACACACACACACACACACACACACACACACACACACACACAATTTGCATCCTACGAGAAGATTATAGATTTACTATAATCTTCCCTTCCCTTTCACAGATCTTGCTTTATCAAAAGGCTGATATATTTATTTTATTTAAGGTGACTGTCAGTATTTATTTATATTGTACTGGAATTTTAGCACTGATTTTATTCTGTTTTTTTTTTTCCATATTTCTTAGTTTCTTTTAGCTTTTAAGTTATATTCTTTATTGCATTATGTGCCTTAATTATTCTTTATTTTGAATGCCTGTGATGTCCTGTTTCTTATTTTCTAGCAATTATAATCACTAAGCATTTTCGTGAAGCTAGCTAATGCTATAAATCATATAAAAATGTAAAATTTCATTAAGGCTATTTTTATAATATCTTCATAATCTTCTACTCTGACTTTGAATGACTATGATTCGGCAAGATTATTCTTGCTTGTAATTCCCCTCACACACACACACACACACACCTCCACTCTTCTCACTAGAACTAGCCAAGATTTCAGTGTATTTATTTCTTGCTACTCTCTCCACTTACACTTCTCCAAGTTATAAAAAATCACAGAATGGTGAAATGAATGAATGAATGTTGAAATGGGTGATATCTATGCATTTAACAAATGGTTGATATGATGATGGCATAAGCATTTTTATGGTAATGATCATTATTATTATACTCTTCATGCTCTTTTGTCTTTGACTTTACATAATTAGCATGCTCCTAATTTCTTCCTCATTCTTTGATTAATGTTTTGTATGAATTTTATTCCTCTATCATCATTATCAACCCAACCATGCTGAGTGAAAACTTGGCATGCCGGTCCCAGATAAATGGGGAGGGTTGAGCACAGGGCTAGCAACCCAGTCTCAGAAAAAAAAAAACAGCTATGCAAACTGAAACCACCCAAAATGTGATACCAGATGAAGAAAATAGAATAATATGAACTGCCACGAACTCGAGGCACCTCTGTGAAAATCCTTCTGGGGAAGCAGAGGTGAGGAAAAAATTGACAGACACCTTATCAAACTCAGATTGTGTTTTGATAAGGCTGGGATGTTGGAATGTTAGAACCATGTTTGAAACTGGGATAACATACCAAGTCTTGAGAGTTCTAGAAAAATACAGATTAGAAATGATGGGATTAAGTGAAACGAGATGGATAGGAACTGGAAAATTCAAATTAAACTCTGGTCGCTACTTAATCTACTCTGGGAACAAAAATACGAATGACCACACAGAGGAAGTTGCACTAATGATGATAAAGAAAGCTCGTGGTGCACTAATGGAGTGGAACTGAATATCTGAAAAAATTATAAATGCTAGATTTAAGGCTGGCAAGCAGAACATCACAATATCTGCTATATATGTGCAACAACAAACAACATAATCCAGGAAGAAAAGGATAATTTCTATAACATGCTATAGAGAAGTACAGAAACAACAAAAATAAAAAAGATGTGCAATTTATAATTGGAGACTTTAATGTTAAGGTTGGAAATGATAATACTAATAAAGAAACTGTTATGGGAAGGTATGCAGAAGGAGAAATAAATTACAATGGAGAGTTACTTATAGACTTTTGTATGTTCAACCAGCTTGTAATAGGAGGGAGTCTCTTCCAACATAAAAAAATACATAAGTGGAGGATAGCACCAGATAGAACCAAAGAGACATATACTTATAACAAGAAATTGGAGGAAATCACTCCTGGATATCAAAGTTAAAAGAGGAGCTGAGGCATATTCAGATCACTTTCTCCTAACAGTTACCATAAAAGTAAAAACATTTAAAAATAAAAAATGAACGATAGGAAGAGGTTTAGAACTGAAAAACTCCAAAACAAAGAGATCAGAAATAAATTTACAACAACTCTACAGGAGAAATGGGATAAACTCGAGAAAAGAGGAGGCGATAATATAGAGGAGAAATGGACAAAGATTAAAGACATACTAATAAGCACATCAAAAAAAATATTGGGATTTCGAACTAATACAGACAAAGAATGGATGTCAGAAAACACTAACTTAAAAATAGAGAGAGAGAGAGAGAGAGAATAAAAGAGAAACGGTTACAGGCTGGTGAACATGTTGTACAAGAACAAACAGAAAGATATAGAGAAATTAAGAAAGAAATAAAAAGAAGTGCAAGAAATGATAAAAGAAAATACATAGAGAATCTAGCACAAGAGGCAGAGCATACTGCACATATAAACGACACCAGAAAGCTGCATGATATAACAAGGAAATTAAGTGGAAAAAGAAATAAATGGATAGTTCCCATATACAATAAAGAAAGAAAACTATTATTAAATGAAAAAGAACAGATAAATGGATGGGTAGGATTCTTCTCGGAGAAATTTCAAAAAATGACTGATGGTGACCAGAGCCTAGAATTAAATGAACAAAATGCATCATTGGATATAAATTTGAACAAAATAAAAAAAATAGAAATTACAAAAGCAATAACTCAAATCAAAACAGGTAAAGCACTGGGAGCAGATAACATTCGATATTATACTAAAAGCAAATCCAAAACTTATAGCAGAGATATTACATCCCTTACTAAATGAGAGATGGCAGAAAGAAGTGGCCTAAGCAATGGAATACTGGATTACTAGTTAAATTACCCACAAAAAGGGAACCTAGCTGAATGCAAAAATTGGAGAGGCATGACATTGCTGAGTGTTATAAGTAAAATATTAGCAAGGTTAATATTAGAAAGAATCAAAAGAGAAATAGAAGAACAACTAAGACCAGAACAGGCAGGATTTAGAGCCAATAGATCATGCACCGACCACATTGCTACCTTACGAATTATCAGAGAACAATAATCAGAAGAATGGCAGGCAAGCTCATATATATTTAAATTTTATCGATTTTGAACAAGCTTTCAACAGTGTAAAGAGATCTTCCCTATGGAAATTACTTAGACATTATGGACTCCCAGAAAAAATAATAAGAATAATTAAAAAAAGTATGAAGATTTTGAAATTAAAGTAATACATGGAAATACTTCAGAACCATTTAAAACAAAGACAGGAGTAAGGCAAAGTTGTATACTCTCCCCTACTACATTTTTAATTATCACAGAGTGGGTGATGAGAAAAGTATCACATGAAAATACAGGATTACAAGGGTTATTTCAAAACCAACTCCACAATCTAAATTTTGCAGATGATATCTGCTTACTTTCACAGAAATGACATATAGAACAAAAAACAACAACACTTGTAGAAACAGCCAAAAAAGTTGGTCTTTGGATAAATAAAAATAAAACAACATTGATGAAAATAAATGCAAAGCAAAATAAACAAATAACAATAGAAAAAACACCACTTAAAGAAGTAAAACAGTTTAAATCTCTTGGTTCAAGTATCAATAAAAGGAAGAACTAATGAAGATGTAAATAGAAGGAAACAGCTGGCTTATCCAACTTTCAACCAACTTAGAAATATTTGGAAAAACAAGAACTTGTCTATGAAAACTAAAATGAGAATATTTTACTCAAATGTAAAGGCAATATTAATATATGGATCAGAAACATGGATGTTCTTTTTCTTCTTTTGCTGCGCCTTATCCCTTGTTAACCGGGGTCGGCGTTCCCATCTTTAATCTTCTTCTTCCAGATTCTCCGGTCCAGGGCATCTTCCCGACTCCATCCTTTCTCCCTAAGATCCTCTGCCACCTTATCCCTCCGTCTGAGTTTGGGTCTGCCTCTTTTTCTCCTTCCCTCCACCTCCATATGCTCCACTTGTTTACCAACATACTCCTCACTTTCTCTCTACATGACCGAACCACCTCAGCCTGCTTTCTTGTACCTTCTTACCATCGGTCCCACCTTGATCGTCCCTCTGATGTAGTCATTCCTTATCCTGTCCTTCTTTGTCACACCACTCATCCATCTCAACATCTGCATCTATGCTACCTCCATCTTCCTCTTTTGTGCCTTTGTTATAGGCCACATCTCTGTGCTATGGAGCATCGCCGGCCTCACCACAATCTTATAGAGCTTTCCTTTTATCTTACAACTCACTCTCTTGTTGCACAGGACCTCGCTCATCTTCCTCCAGTTCATCCAGCCGCATGTTACTCGGTGCTGTATTTCCTCATCCAGGTTACCATTCCTCTTGATGACCGACCCAAGGTACTTGAATTTCTTCCCTGAAGTTAACCTTTCACCCTAGAGTCGTATGATCATATCTTCGTCACTTCCCGTTGATATATATTCGGTCTTTACCTGGTTAATTTTCATGCCTCTCTCCACCAATACCTTTCTCCACTCTTTCAGGGTCTTTTCAAGCTTCTCTCGGGATGATTCGCAGAGAACGATATTATCGGCAAACATCATGCTCCCTGCTGCCTTCTTCTTGACGTCCTCCACTAGTATATCCATGACCAGATAAAGGCAGGGGCTCAGAGTTGATCCCTGATAGAGCCCTACGACAATGGAGATTTTTCAGGGTCTTTTCAAGCTTCTCTCGGGATGATTCGCAGAGAACAATATTATCGGCAAACATCATGCTCCCTGCCACCTCCTTCTTGACGTCCTCCACTAGTATATCCATGACCAGATAAAGGCAGGGGCTCAGAGTTGATCCCTGATAGAGCCCTACTACAATGGAGAACTCCTCTGTTGTGCTGCCACTAGACCTGATCTGAGTTTTCGCTCCGTCATACATCTCCTTCACCAACCTCATGTACTTTTCCGACATCCCCCCTTCTTCCTCATACACCTCCATACCTTCTGTCTGGCCACTCGATCAGAAACATGGATATTAAACAAAAAGATAGTTAATAATGTCCATGTCTTCCTAAATAAGTGTTTAAGAACGATACTGTGTACATATTGGCCAAAACAAATACCAAACAAAGAATATAATACATTTAGTTTAATCCTTTATCCAAATGTGAGCAAACAAAGTTTGTGCCTCAAAATATCTTCAGGACTGAGGTAAGGTAGTACAACACCAGGCAACTTGTAGCAAAGGTGAACCAAGCTAACATCACTCCTATCTCAGTATCTCCCATAATGCAAAACACATCTCCATGCAGATATGTATAATGTTATGCATTAAGGGAAGGGCCACTACCCAGACTAGTTTCGACCTTCATTGAGGTCTCTTCAATGGGAGCTAGGCCCAGAAGTGGAGATACCAGGCAGAAGCAATGGCGAGGTCATCTTTACCTATAGGAGTTGCCAAAAGGTGTGCCATCTGTTTATTAAATTCCACAGATACCTCAACACTCATCAATTTTAAATTAAAAAAAAATCAGCTAATGCCTTTTTGTTCCCATTCAGGGAATAGGCGAGACCATTTTAGCCCTATCTAACTTTTGGAGACTGAGTGGGCAGTTCAATCTCCACTGATAGCCAATCAGAGATAGCTGGCCCAAGGCAGTCACTAATTAACCAGTATGCAGTGAAGAAGGCAGCTAGCAAGTGTCGCAATCTCATGGTCCCTAACCTCAACACGTTTTTTTTTTAATGTCTGAAAATAGTGTGGGTTCAACGGCCAATTTTCTTGAGTTTATGGGATGAAAACCTGCTAGCCCATGCCAGAGATTGACTAACTCGGGAACCGGTCTAGAAAATGCTTACAAAATGTTCCTCTAGTTGACGACTAGATTCGAATACCTTTCATCGTGCGGTCAAGCGTAGAGTGCAAACGCCACTTCTACTGAGCTACACAGGCTCTCAGACAAAGATGTAGCATTCCAATAGATTTAAATGAGATTGTTTATTTTTATTAATTGTAATTTTAAATTACAATAAAAAAATTGAAAGTGACACAGCTATGAAAATCTAGTAAGTACATTGGTTTTTCAAATGCTTTACATTTTATTTTGACAATAATAATATCAATAACAGGCACATTGCAAGTGCCGATAATATGTGTTATGAAACAAAAACTAATAATATACTAACATAAACAATTTGTAAAAATAGTCATAATTTTAAATTATGACTATTTTTACAATACCTTCCTGGCTGGTTTGAAGGTGGTATACAGATTATATTTGTAGAAAATTCTTGCTATTTGTATAGAAGTCCCTTTAAGATAAATTATGCAGATCCTTTTATCATCAGATTGCAGTCTGGCAGAAGGATGATAACTATCGATTATTTTCTGTATTATGATTTAATTATGTTGGAAGTTTATTTTGCACTTGGTTAGACTATAATAAATTTAGTTTAATCCTTTATCTAAATGTAAGCAAACAAAGTTTGCATCTGAAAATATCTTCAGGACTGAGGTAAGGTGGTACGTCCCTTGGCACCTCGTGGCAAAGGTGGATCAAGCTCTCATCATTCCTTGTCTCGTCAGTGGGAGGCAGACCCACCACTCTGGGTCTGCCTCCCACTGACGAGACCTCAATAAAGGTTGAAACCGGTCTGGGTAGTGGCCCTTCCCTTAATGCATAGCAGTATATATGTCCACAAGAAGATGTGCTTTGCATAAAGCATGGGAGATACTGAGACAAGGAGTAATGAGAGTGATCCACCTTTGCCTCGAGTTACCAAGGGATGTATACCACCTTACCTCAGTCCTGAAGATATTTTCAGGTGCAAACTTTGTTTGCTTACACTTGGATAAAGGATTAAACTAAATTTATTATAGTCTAACCAAGTGAAAAATAAACTTCCAACATCTTTCTCTAAATCCAAAATAATTTAATAATAAGGTGGTACACCGGTTGTTAACTCATATAAGAAAATATGACCTCTCCATTGCTTATGGCTTAGTGTTACCACTCTGGGTCTGCCTCCCACTGATGTGACCTCAATAAAGGTCGAAACCAGTTGGAAGCTTGGGTGATGAATGGCAATGCTGTAGCCTGTGAATTTGTAACTGAGGCTCGGCTGTTGCTGTCACCCAGGACCTGAGTGGGGTAGGTAATGAATGGCAGTGCTGTATCCTGTGAAGTTAACTGAGGCACAGCTGTTGCTGTTACCCTTCCAAATAAGCAAATGAGCAGCTCTGCTCGGTGGTGGTGGGAGCCTGCCATGGTGTAGAGCCAACTGAGTTTCTGATCCTGCGGGGTCACTCATTATTGGGTGATCTGGGGGATTTTACGAGTTTTTGGAAGAGGTATCTCCGCACTTAAACAAAGGGAAACCGGTCTGGGTAGTGGCCCTTCCGTTAATGCATAGCAGTATACATGTCCGCAAGGAGATGTGCTTTGCATTATGGGAGATACTGAGACAAGGAGTGATGAGATCTTCATCCACCTTTGCCACGGTTGCACCACCTTACCTCAGTCCTGAAGATATTTTCAGGTGCAAACTTTGTTTGCTTACACTTGGATAAAGGATTAAACTAAATTTATTATGGTTTAATTATGTTTTATTAATGGATTATATGAAACCATGCTGCAGAAAATAATCTATCATTATATTAATGGATATATAATGAAACCACAATACAGAAAATAATTGACAATTATCATCAACACTAGACACATAGTTCACTGAGATCAGACAAAAATGTAGCATTCCAATAGAACGTGATTGTCTATTTTTATTAAATTGTGTGAAGCCCTATGCCACCATCTAATCTCAGTAGAACAGTATGACTATCTGTAAGTTTTGGGAATTCATTGCCATTAATTGTTCATATTTATTAAAAAAATATATTTTTATTTTATTTTATTGTTTTAAATTACATAACTGTACCCGTTTCATTTGGAACAGAATAGTGTTTTCTCCTACTTATTCAACTATGACCAAGAATTAGTTACAGAAGGAAGAATTATTAACAGAAGATTTAGTTACACATGGAAGTGTAACTAATTCTTCTGCTTTCTCCCTGAATGATTCTCATTTTACATTGAGCAAAATATATAGGAGTATTTAGTAAATTCTAGTTTCTTTTACATGTGCAAAACTGTTATTTTAGAATAAGATTATGCTATCTTCAGCCAGGCATGCCAGCAAAAAATGACCATAATGTCTAGTAAGCAAATAATCATAAGACATTCAAAATAATTCATATACACATTTCTGAAATATGACATTTTTAACACTGAAATGTTTAATAAAATAATAAAAAATTAAGAAAATAGCAATATAATGTAAACAAGAAACATAAAGAACTTGGAGATATAAAAATATTAAACTTTATCTTTTAAATTACAGTAGATACATTAAAAGTTGATTTCAAGCAAATTAAAATGAAAATGCTCGGCACAAAATGATGTTTATTTTACAGTTAATCATTCTAGACCATAAAATAGTTTTACTGTATGTATGTATGTATGTTGGCATCAGTGTATATTCGTTACTAGTTAGATAAGGCTGAAATAAATAACTTGATGTTATCAATATTCAAGAAGTTATAACAGAATAGCTAGGTAAGTATGATCATGCATAAACAGAATGGGAGATTAAAGATTAGTTAAGCAGGTGTATGAAGTTGACATATAATAGATAATTTGGAAGAAAGTTTATCAGAAACTAATCATAAACTCTCAGTTGTATCAGATTCTCATAATATCTAGTACACCCCCTCAAGGATGTACACTAGAAACTTAAAGATCTCAATAAAGATTATATTATTTACTGAAAGTAAAGTTACTCTGAAATGATACTAATCAATTACAAACCAGAAGTGAACTTGCAGCCAGTTATATTGAGGACAAGTCCCACTTGTTTATATTAAAAATAATGAATTGAAGAACACTGCATGTGATGCTTATCATATTTCAAGTGAATTAAAATGAAAATGCTCGGCACAATAAAGATTATATTATTTACTGAAAGGTAAAGTTACTCTGAAATGATACTAATCAATTACAAACCAGAAGTGAACTTGCAGCCAGTTATATTGAGGACAAGTCCCACTTGTTTATATTAAAAATAATGAATTGAAGAACACTGCATGTGATGTTTATCATATTTCAAGTGAATTAAAATGAAAATGCTCGGCACAATAAAGATTATATTATTTACTGAAAGTAAAGTTACTCTGAAGTGTTACTAATCAATTACAAACCAGAAGTGAACTTGCAGCCAGTTACATTGAGGACAAGTTCCACTTGTTTATATTAATAATAATAAATTAAAGAATACTGCATGTGATGCTTATTATGAATGAGGCAAAGGAGAAATATGTTTTCCAAAACACCATCTAAAGAGACCTAATTTCATTCTTCAAGTGAAGCTTCAAATCTTCTAAAGCTAAGCTGTTAATAACAAACTGATATTATGTGATCTTTTCACTGTACCAGAGAAAAGAAAAAAGAAAACAGCAGTACACATTTTGCAGCTTCATAACAAAATTAATATTTTATATGTATATACATATTAATGCAAGAAGGTTATAAGTGAACAAACTTAACTAATAAACAAACCTTGAAAGTAGAAAATAATGATTACTTACTTGATCCTCTTCAATCCACTTAGGAGCATAACCACCATTTTTTACCAGACTCTGTTTTTGCTTCTACTTTTATTTGGTTTGTTTCTATTGATATTTGCTATTTCTTTCAGTATTGTTCTTTTCCATATTTCTCTTGGCCTTCACCATCTTCTTTTACCCTGTGCATTCCAATCTAGTGCCTGTTTAACTATTATTTTATCTTCTTTCCTCAACACATGTCCCGACCACCTCCATTTCCTTTCATGTATCTGTTGCAACAGATACATGAAAGGAAATAGACATGAAGTTTCTGGTTTGTTTTCTGCCATAGTTCTTTGTTTGGTGTTGAAAGTTTATTTTTCACTTTTTTAGACCATAATAAATTTAGTTTAATCCTTTATTCAAGGGTGAGCAAACAAGTTTGCTCACCCTTGAATAAAGTGAGTTTGCGCCTGAAAATATCTTCAGGACTGGGATAAGGTAGTACAACACTGAGCAACTCATAGCAAAGGTGGACCAAGCTAACATCATGCCTATGTCAGTATCTCCCATAATGCAAAACACATCTCCCTGTAGATATGTATATGTATAAACCTCATATCCTGGTAGTAATCTGGCACCATCCCTAATCCACTGATGTTGAGGGGGCACCTTGCAAGATTCACAAAGAGAAGTGCCATCAACAGAGCCATGAAGTATAATAGTGTGAATCTCTTATGCTCTGCCGATGCTGTCACTATCTGGGAACCCTGGTACTGGTTCCAATCCCTAGTGCATCTGTAATCATCTTGAATAATAGAACTATGGAAAGTCTCCCTGCAGATGGGCAAGGAGGAAGCTTCAAGCTTCACTAACCAGACGAAATGCAGTCGCCAAATCAACCAGTGGAAAGATGGAATACTGAGCCCTCCATCCATCACTCTAGCATGAAATTCCACCACTGGGGGTGTCAGTAGGTAGGTGGAGCCAAGATCTCACTGCAGAGCAAACTGCCTTATCCATTTGGGATAATACTGAAACATACATTCTTCCAAGCACCAAAAAGTGGTAATACCTTGGAAGTAAATAGTTAGGCAGAATAAAGAGCCTCTGCTGTGGCTTAAGAGGAGCTTTCCTCAAAAGAGTAAGCCAGCAACCAAGGCTGAAGAGACAGAAGACCTTCCTTTTGGAATGAAGAAGATACCCAAATATCTCCATTCTTCCATCCCTATCGCCTTCAGGAACTCTATCCACTGGGCAGTCGAGGAGTTCCTGAAGGCCTACTTTAGTAGAGGCCACTGCATGAAAATAGTGTGCACCAAGGGTGGACAATCATACAGTTAAAGAAAAGAGGGAATAGAGGATCACCCTGGCAAACTCCCCGAACAGAAGGAATAGAGGTCACACAGGATCCTGCAGTGATAGAAAGGGAGCTACCAGAGTAAAGCTCCAATACATATAAAAGAAAGGGGGTCTTGACATCCAGCAATAGATAGTGCTCTAAGAATAGCAGGAAGAAAGGCCTTTTGGAGGTCTAGGGACACTATGTAGAGAGGCATCGGGAATCAGAAAGAAGGGAAGAAAGGACATATATGTTTTCGGCACAGCCGTCCAAAGGGATAAAGGCTCTTTGACAGAAGCCATGCTTAATATGTTATTGCAGTCTCTTAATCAAAACTTTATGGAACAAATGGAGAATCACTGGGAAAACTGTAATTGGCCTGTAGTCTGCTGCTCCAGTGGCTGTGTCATTTTTGGGAATAAATATAGTTCTGGAACTGCGAAGATGTGGAGAAATTGCTCTGGAGGATAAGAGAGTATCAAGTAGATCTTGCAATATCTGCAAAGGCACCTTCCGTAGCCTTCCGTAATCTGGAGGCAGATGAGCTAGATGGGAGAGCTTAATTAACACTACTTAAAATACTTGTTCTTTTAAGTCATTATAAAACTAACAACAATATTTTTGTAATACCACAGTACTCATAACAGTTTTTACTCATTAGGTTACTCTGAGGAAGTTAATCAGTCAATCAAATCTCTACAATAGACACTGTTGGTTACTCTAGGTTACCCTGCATGGAGAAAATACAAATAAACTCACCTAAACTTTCACCTAACCTATGTATTTTCACAGGTCATTTTAAAAATGTGTTTATGGAAATTTTTTCTTACTTTGTTTATACAATATAGATATCAATGCTGCAATTTAGTGACTCCTCTGATTAGCATTATTCCAGTACAGAGATCAAAATATAAAGAAAAAGGGATTAAAGTATGTGATTTCACCTAACCACAATTCTAAAGGTTCTGTTTTATGTATAAAGAATTATTAACAGCTCAACACATGCATGCACACAAGCTGTTTTTCTCTGTTTTAGATAAAATGTTTAATTTGCAGTCTTTTATTGTCTCTGTCTTATAAACAGAAATATTATAGCAAGTGAATGCCTGGAATCTGCATTACTGTGATTGTTCTTCTGGAACACATCAAAAAATCCCAGTCCTGCTTGACTAAGATTATCTGAGGTAGTCAAAAATTATTTTTTTCCATTTCAAATGTGAAATTTGATATCCTCTATATTACTTTACTTCCAAGTAAATAATGCTAACTAATTAGTACCAAACCCACAAGGCATCACAGCATAGACAGGTGTTACAATACATATAATAAATTTAGTTTAATCCTTTATCCAAGTGTAAGCAAACAAAGTTTGCACTTGAAGTATCTTCAGGACTGAGGCAACTCATGGTAAAGGGATCAAGCTCTCATCACTCCCTGTTCCCAGTACCTCCTATAATGCAAACCACATCTCCTTGCAGACACGTATAATGCTATGCATTAAGGGAAGGGCCACTAGCCAGACCGGTTTCGACCTTTATTGAGGTCTCATCAGTGGAAGCCAGATCCAGAAGTGGTGATACTAAGGCAGAAGCTATGGAGAAGTCATATTTACCTATACGAGTTGCCGAAAGGTGTACCACCTTATTATTAAATTACTCTGGATTTCGAGAAAGATGTTGGAAGTTTTTTCCACTTGGTTAAACTATAATAAATTTAGTTTAATCTGTTATCCAAGTGTAAGCAAAAAAGGTTTGTGCCTGAAGTATCTTCAGGACTGAGGTAACTCGTGGTAAAGGTGGACCAAGCTCTCATCACTCCTTGTCCCAGTACCTCCCACAAGAAGATATTTCAGGCGCAAACTTTGTTTGCTTACACTTACTGGGATAAGGAGTGATGAGATCTTGGTCCACCTTTACCACGAGTTGCCTCAGTCCTGAAGATACTTCAGGCACATACTTTGTTTGCTTACACTTGGATAAAGGATTAAACTAAATTTATTATAGTCTAACCAAGTGGGAAAAAACTTCCAACATCTTTCTTTAAATCCAGAGTAATTTAATAATAAGATGGTACACCTTTTGGCAACTTGTATAGGTAAATATGCCTTCTCTATTGTTCTGCCTTAGTATCACCACTTCTGGATTTGGCTCCCACTGACGAGACCTCAATATAGGTCGAGACCGGTCTGGGTAGTGGTCCTTCCCTTAATGCATAGCATTATACATATCTGCAAGGAGATGTGCTTGGCATTATGGGAGGTACTGGGATAAGGAGTGATGAGAGCTTGGTTCACCTTTACCACGAGTTGCTTCAGTCCTGAAGATACTTCAGGTGCAAGTATTGCTTACACTTGAATAAAGGATTAAACTAAATTTATTATAGTCTAACCAAGTGGGAAAAAACTTCCAATATATTACAATACAATATGCAAGCAATGTATTTTTTAGAGTAAATCAAATTTCTGATTTGCTTTGTTTGTCTATTTATATATTATATATGTTTCCAGCAACTCAGAGTGAACAAATCTTCATGTTTTGTCTGTATAATTATAAGTACACAGAGACATGCAAGTTCGGAATTTCAGAACATGAACAATGTTTATTATTAAAGGTGAACTTTTTCACTATAATTTTATGAATAGTTATGATATACCTTGGTTGCCAGCCTGTTTGGCCAAATGGGCAGTGTATCCACTCTATAATCAACAGGTAACAGGTTTGAATCCCATGTGGGAGATGAATTTCATCACCTAGCATGAGATTACCACCTAGCTTATTAGAAGCATAAATGGCTTGAGAAGCATTCCAAGTTTGGTCTCTACAACAAGATTTCCAGACTATGTAAAAAAAAATAAAAAGTAAATGAATAAAATAAAATAAAATCAATCAATAAACAAACATATTTTCTGGAAAGGAAAAAAAAAAAAAAAAGAAAAGATTATTAGCATTTTTTTTTTTTTTACATTCTTTCTTAAAGTATCATCTATATATCATTAGAACAGCAAAATAAAACAACAATTTAGGTAATATTTGTGGAGTAATAAAAAAAGGGATCTCAGTGATCCATAAAATTCAGTTACTGCAATGTAATTTTTGGTGCCAATTAATTCCAATTATCAATTTATACTCAGTAACTATCATCCTCTCCACACCAAACATGACCAAATGATAATGATTTAGAAAACTGACTCACATATATACCTGCTGTGCATCATGTGTCTTTTTTCACATGACAGAGGCCACCAATTACAAAAAAGACAAACCATATAAACTCAAAGCACTATAGCTATTCATCAAGAGCAGACTTTTACAAACATCTATGCCCAAAGTAGGATTCAAACATGCAATTGTATGTTGGAAAGCATACTATCCACTCAGCCAACCAAGCCAGCAAATTTAATGCAGAAGTAGGTAACAGACTGTGTAAGATAGGATTTTACACAGTCTGTTTACACACTCCTTGCAAGATGGCAAACTGAAATATGTTCTTTTGCAAGTACATTAATAAAAGGGGGGGGGGAGGGTTAAGCATATTATTCTTCTTCATGAGATAGATGACTACATATATTCATGATGTTAATTGAAAATTTAAACATTAATTTTCTAGATTATCATTTCTATAATTTCATATCTTTCCAGTTCTTTTTTTTATTCTTTTTCTGCTATTACTTGTTTCAGTTTGTTCCTTTTTATGATGATGATTTATGGTTTTAATGATGCCAGGGCAGCAAAAATCATACTGTGCCATATCAAGAGTTATAGCAGCATACAAACACAAATGTAAGACAACCAAAAACATCCATGCCCACAGCGTGATTTGAACCTGCAACCTGTTGGTTCTGTGAAGATATGGAGGAATCGTTCTGAAGGTAGGTGGTAGGTCTATGGGATGCTCCTTATGAGGAGAGATTGAAGATTTGTGGATTACAGAAATTGGTGGCTAGGAGGAAGGGGGCGGAGATATGATCGACAAATAAGGTACTTGATGGTTGTTACAGGACTGACACAGATGAAATTTTTCTTTATATGACTAGTATAGGGAGAACAAGGGGTCATCCCTGGAAATTAAGAAGGAGATTAGTTAGCAAGGGAGTGAGGACTAAATTTTTCACATGGAGAGTGGCGAATGAGTGGAATAATTTGTCAGAGTCAGTTGTGAGTACTGTGATGGTGAATGAGTTAAAAGAAAAGTATGACAGGTATTGTGCAAATGGTTAGTATCTGGTTTCTGGATTGTTAGTAAACCTCCTGTGATGAGTCTGTGGACTTCATTGAGGTGTTCATAATAATAATAATAATGTTCTCTGTGACTTTGCATTTTATCCTATGTGTACAAGTTCCCAGCAATTTCTCTGTTTGCTTTTCTTGGTATGCAGTGTTCTCCAAATTTTACCTGAGAATTAATGCTCACTCAGCAGTTAAGATTATTTAGTCTCAAATTTTTATCCACTAGACTATAAAAAAAATCCATAAACATATATTTATCCCTTTTTTGTTGTTATTTCCTTCAAGTGTTGTAATAATTTTATCTTATTCTTCTTATTTATGTGTATGCTTCTAATGTTCCATGTAGCATGTTTCACCACATTTTTCTTTTTTCAAAGTTTCTTATCCTTTTCCACTTTGCAGTCTCTTCCCATGTTTTCTGTCCATTTTGGATTTTGCTAAGACTTGAAAGACGTTTCCCTATGTCAAGTTATAGGGAAACATATGTTACATTTCCCTATAACTTTCCTCTCAAATTGGAAACTACTACAATTTGAGAGGAAAGAGTCACCCCATCATCCTCGAATTGCTCAATTATATTTGTATTTTTGAGCGCAATTGCTCGAATTTGGGGGGGGGGTAAGCAGTAAGAGAGAGAGAGTATAGGAAAGAAGAGTAGAAGATCAGTCTAGATATGATATGTCTGTCTATGTTCACTGGGCATCTACAGATGCCTATGGTCACTCTGATGCTCGATGAGGTTCCACACCAGGCCTCGCCATGTAGTCCTGTTGTTTGCCCTTCTGGCAGCCTCAACTCTCTGAAGATCGGTCACTCCATACACACCATCCATCCATCTCATTGATGGTCTACCCCTGCCTCTTTTTCCAGGAACTTTACCTTCTATTACTGTTCTGAGAAGTCCTCCTTCCATCCTTTCTATGTGTCCAAAATATTTTAACTTTCTTCTGTCAATATCCTTAAGGAGCCTTAAAGTTCTACTAATCTTTTCTAACACCCATTCATTTGTACGGCTTTCAGTATATGATATCCTCAACAGCCTTCTGTAACACCACATCTGAAAAGCAGATATCTGTTTCTTATCTGACTTCTTTAGGTTCCAAGTCTCATCCATAAGTCGCTGTTGGAAAAACAACTGCATCTAAAATTCTCAACTTTGTTCCCATGGAGATAGATCCATCCTTCCAGATTTTAGACAGGTCTCTGATTGTTGTTTTAGCCATTCCTAGCCTTTTTCTGGCATCTTCTGAACAGCAATTCTTCACATTAATAATGGATCCCAGGTACTCAAACTTACTGACTTTCTCAATTCTTTCTCGATTAAGATACATTTGTTTCTCAAGAGCTTCTCTGTTTGTTTTTCCTTTGAGAACCATGATTTTTGTCTTACTAGAATTGAGTTGAAGTCCTCTGTTATTACTGATCTTGTTAACTTTGTCAAGAATTAGTCCTAGTTCTTCCATGTCATTACAAAGGAGTACTGTATCATCTGCATACCTCAGATTACTGATCAATCTACCTACTATCCTAATTCTTTTCCTGAGCTCATCCAATGCTTCACGCATGATGTCCTCTGCATATATACTAAACAAGTAAACAAGTGAGGAGAAAGTAAACATCCTTGTCTAACTCCTTTTCCAACTTGAAGCCAGTCAGTCAATCCAACACCTGTTCTTACTGTGGCTTCTTGCTCCTTATACAAGTTGGCTATCAACCTGATAGTGTGTTGAGGAAAACCCATTCTTTTCATTACTTCCCACAGTTTCACATGCTCAACACAGTCAAAAGCTTTAGAGTAGTCTAAGAAACACATTACCAGAGGGAGTCTGAATTCTTTATATTTTTCTATGATCTGTCTAAGGCAAAGGATCTGATCTCTGGTGCCATTACCTTTCCGAAAACCTGCTTGTTCATCGGGCATCTCTGCCTCAACTTTGGCCTCAATCCTATTTACCATGATCTTTAATAAAATTTTGCTTGCATGAGATATCAAACTAATAGTTCTATAATTCTTGCATGTCTTCATATCACCTTTCTTGTGTAGTGGTATGAAAACTGACTTCTTCCAGTCTCTAGGGCATGATCCTGTCTCTCGTATCCTTGCAATCAATCTATGAAACACTCTTATCCCTCCATCCCCTGTGGCCTTAATTAACTCTGCTGGGATTTCATCTGCACCTGGGGCCTTATTGCTGTTGAGCTGCTTAACTGCTCTTTCAACTTCATGCCTAAGTGGAGGAGGTTCCAAATCAAAATTTTCTTGGTGGGAGGACTCCACATTTTCTTTATCCACTCTGCTGTACAGTTCCTCACAGTATTCTTTCCATCTGTTTTTGATTTCCAACTCTTCTATTAGTAATGATCCATTCCTGTCCTTGATGACATTCAATTTAGGCTTAAATTTGTGCTTTAAGTCACGAACTAAATAAAACATCCTGTTATAATTATGCCTTCTCATCTGGAACTCTATTTCTTCACATTTATTAGTATAGAACTTTTCCTTGTCCTGCTTGATGGCTTTTCTGATTTCTCTATGTAATCTCTTGTATTCTTCGGTCCCTGTGTCTCTTCTCTTTGTCTTTCCAACCACCTTCTTTTGATTACTTCCCATGTTGAATCTGATATCCATGGGTCTCTCTTGGTTTTCTTATTGGGCCGAGATACGTCTTCGCTGTATCCTGTATTATCATCTTGACTCCTTCCCAAAGCATTTCTGGTGAGATTATCTCATTGGTCTCCAAAAAATCATCAAGCTGAGTTGATGTTTCTTCTGTGAATCCACCAGGAATTACTCTAACATCCAATCTAGTGGAATGCGCCTGACTTGGAAGTTTTCGGAGTCTTAGTCTTACTTTGGCTCTTACCAGCTGATGGTCTGTACCACAATCTGCTTCAGGACAAGTATGCACATCAGAGATGCTTGTCTTCCACTGCTGGAGAGCCAGGATGTAATCAATCTGGTGCCTTGACCTATCAATGTTGGATGTCCAAGTATAGGTCTGTCGTGGATGTTTCAGGAAGCAGGTATTAGTAATAACTAATCTGTTAGCAAGGGCAAATTCCAACAGTCTTTCGCCATGGGTGTTACATTCACCCAGGCCAAACATGCCACACTCCGGCCTGACTCTCATACTCTTTCCCACTCTTGCATTTAAGTCTCCTAAGATGTACAGTATGTCGCTCCTTGGTAGGCAGTCCAAAACAGTTTGTAAGTTTTTATAGAATTCTTCACTCTCTTCTTCAGGCCTATCCATGTAGGGTGCATAAACTACCACAACTGATACATTGGTAGGCTGAGCCTTAAGTCTAATGGAGAGTATCCTATCATTAATGGGGTTAAAACCTAGAAGGCTTCTTGCCTGAGTTGTCTTCAGTATCACAGCTACCCCATGATGTTTTGAGTCACCACCTGAGTAAATAACTAGCTTACCATCCTGTTTTTTGAAGTGACCTTCTCCATTCCATCTGGTCTCTGTAATTCCCAAGATGTTAATTTTATAACTATCCATCTCTTTACAGACAATCTCAAGAGTACCCATCTGTAAACCCATTTGCCATGCCCGTAGATATGATATACCAAGTGTATATTGTAGGAAGTGAGATCAGGTCTAGCTCTGGTATCTCAGGTTTGCCATGCCTGTACTCACCAATGTATCAAAGTATAAATAGAATATATAAAAAATAAATAAGTATAGATAAAATTTTAAATGATGAAAATGTAGAAATTGCAGTTTTTACAGAAACTGCAATTTCTTACTTATAGAAAAAAGAAGAGAATTTAATTTAGAAACTCATCTTTTATTTATAGATTATAAAAAAGCATTTAACAAAGTAAAAAGATATATACTGTTTGATATATTACAAAGAATACATATACTTAATATTTTACTACATGCAATATTGAATATATACAAAGATAATGAAATAAAAATAAATGAAAAAATGTCTGAACATCTATAAACCAAGCAGTAAAACAGGGATGTCCTCTATCTCTAACACTTTTCAATATTTGCATTAATGAAATATTAATACAGTGAAACACTTTAAACAATCCAGGTATAGAAATTTCCCAGAATAACAAAATAAATACACTATTATTTGCAGATGATGGGTAAAAATATCAGATAAGAAAGTCAATTTACAAAATGTAATATATAATTTAAACGTTATAGTAGAACAGTTTGGAATGAAAATATCTAATAAAACTAAAACAATGGCATTTTGTGGACAAACTACAGTTAGAAGTAAAATAGTTATTAATAAGAAAATAATAGAAAGATAAATACTTTGAATTATCTTGAATGTGAAATATCAGATGAAGGAGAAAAACACATAAAATTAAAAACTTTTGAAATTTTTAGAGATTGTAGGCATGATAAATAGAATCCAAATCAAGTGCAAAAAGAAAAGTGCTTAAAAATATGCAATACTTTAGCAGTGCCCACATTATTATATGGCAGTGAAATTTGGCAATAAACAAACAAGATAAACAAAGAATAGAAACAAGTGAAATGAGATTTGTGAGAAGAATTGCAAAATACACATTATTAGATCAAAAAAAGGAACAAAGATGTTTTAAAAGAATAAAATCAAAATCAATAGTAGAAAAACTAAACAATTATAAACAAAAATGGATAGAACATGTAAACTGAATGGCCATTGCCCGATATCCTAAACAAATAATAAAATATAAACGAACTGGAAAGAGAAGGCCAGATAGACCTAAAAAAAAAAAAAAAATATTAGATGGATAATGAAACTGGATCAGACTAACATGGTGCATATCCATAATTAGCGTTATGATGATGATGATGTTGCAATAATGAATTCTACCTTCTAGTATACGTGAAAGTTTATTTTGTAAACCCATCACCATCATCAAAATTATATATATCCAATAAAGGGTACAGGATAATATGAGAGTACTAGGTAATGGTTTGTACAATAACTAGATTCCTAATGATAATTTTCCTCCAAATTAGTTGATTATCAGTCAGAACTCCAATACCCTCAAATCTTATATTTCTGTTTTCTAAAGATCTTCCAACTGCATCAAATCATATATCTCTTGGTCTTCCCCTGGATCTTTTTTCTGCTATCTTGGCATCAAACAGAACATTCTGTTTCCTGATTTTTTCTCTCCTCTTCTGTTTAAGTGACAATACCATCTGAGATTAGATCTGCTTGACTGATGTCAATTCAGTAATATTCATTAATTAAGAAAAGCAGATAACTGCTTACCAAAGTTTCTGCCTATTTTCATTCTTCTTCTTCTTCTTCTGCAGCTTCTCCCACTTAAGTGGAGTCACTGTTGATAATGAGGCTCCTCCACACCTTCCTGTCTTGGGCTGTCACCACATCCAAGTTCTTCATCCTCAAGTCCTCTTCTACCAGCTTCCTCCATCTCTTCTTTGGCTGCCCATGCTTCCGCCTTCCTTGCACATCCATCTGCATGACCCTTCTTCCCACATATTCGTCCTCCCTCCTCATCACATGACCAAACCATCTCAACCTTACCTCCTGTATTTTTGCTCCTAAGTTCGTAACTTTCACTGTTCCCCTGACATAGTCATTTCTCAGACGATACTTTCTGGTCACACCGCACATCCACATAAGCATTCTCATCTCTGCTACTTCCATCCTGCTGATGTTACATTTCCTCAGGACCACAGTTTCTATAGCATATGTCATAGCTGGCTTTGCTACTGTCCTATAGATTTTGCCTTTCAGATTGATCGGCACCCTCTTATCGCATAACACTCCAGCCATCTCCCTCCAGTTCCTCCAACCCGCTTGTATCCTGTATCCCACTTCCTTCTCAGCTCCTCCATCTTCTTCCATTGAACCTAAGTATCTAAAGTTTCTCACCTTCCTGATGACATTTCCTTCCAGCTCCAGATCTGTCTCCTGTCCACCGCCCACTGTGCAACACATATACTCTGTCTTACTTCTGCTCAGTCTCATACCTCTCACCTCCAGTACTTTTCTCCATCTTTCCAGTTTAGTTTCCGCTTCTTCTCTCGAATCTGCACACAGCAAGATGTCATCTGCATACAACATTATCCAAGGCGCATCTTCTCTCACCTCCTCTGTTACCACCTCCATCACAATGTTAAACTGAAACAGACTTAATGCTGACCCTTGATGCAAGCCAACTGTTACTTGGAAACTTTCTGTCTGTCCCAGACAGGTCCGAACACTTGTCTTCACATTTCTGTACATTTCCCACAACAACCTGACATATTTCTCCGGCACCTTCTTCTCCCTCAGACACCTCCAGACTTCTTGCCTTGGCACTCTATCGTATGCTTTCTCCAGATCAATAAATGATGTAGCTCCCTTTGTTTCTCTCGATACTTTTCCATCATCTGCCGTAACCCAAAGATAGCATCTGTTGTTGATCTACCAGGCATGAAGCCAAATTGTTCCTTTGCAATCTCCACCTCCTTCCTCAATCTACCATCAACAACCCTTTCTAGGATTTTCATTGTGTGGGACATCAACTTTATTCCTCTGTAATTTTTACAGTCTTGTGCATCCCCTTTACCCTTGTAGATGGGGACAAGAGTACTCTCCCTCCATTCCTCGGGTATATTTTCCTGTTGGCAAACTTTCATGAACAGGTCCCACAGCAAGTCAATTCCCTCTTCCCCCAGTGCCTTCCATGCCTCCACTGGAATTCTGTCGGGGGCCCACCGATTTTCCATTCCTCATCCTCTTCATGGCATCCGTCACTTCCACTCTACTGATGTTCTGCACCATCCCCCTCAGAAGGCTGCCCATCTCCTCTGTGAGTCCTTGCATTTTCCTCATTCAAAAGTCCCTCAAAGTATATTTTCCATCTGTTTCTTATGTCCACATCCCTCCATAATACTCTTCCTTCAGCGTCTTTGATCTGCCTCACATGTAAGATGTCCTTTGCTGCTTTATTTCTACATTTCGCTAGTTGGTAAATTTTTCTCTGTCCTTCCGTTGTTTCTAATTGATCATACAGATCTTGATATGCCACTGCCTTCGCCTGTGCCACAACTCTCTTGGCTTCTTGCTTTCTCTCTCTGTTCACCTCTCTGTCCTCTTCCACTCTTGACTCTTCCACTTCTGCCTATTTTCATTGAATGCAAATAAAATCAAGTTCCTTCCTAATACTTATTCATTTTTAATATGATTCTGCCATTGATAGCATCTGTTCATTCCTCACATTTTTATAAAACTCTTATACAACTTACAACTTTACCACATTCCTGTTTGGCTTAATCAATAGATTTCTCTTCAGTCTGCAATTGAGTCTCAATGGTTTCATTCTTGTTTTCAGACTCTTTCATTTGTCTAGAATAATATTCATAGACTGGAATTTACTGTATATGTGGTGATCAACTGTTTTATTTCTAAACCAACGCAAATATCCAAAAGTTAAAACTGGTTTGAATACCTGTTGTAATAGATTTAACGGTACTGATATGAACACAGATGAATAAGAAAATAACTATTTATTAACTTAAAAGCTAATATTTCGCTGGTATTATATCCAGCATCTCAGAGCACACAACACAAAGTTTGTTACAAATACAAGACAACCACAATCCAGTGTAACAGTGCGGCTAGTATAAGTAATTGCAGCGTGCAACACAAGACTAAAGTAGTCCTAATAGGGCGCCATCTAGATTAAAAATAAATAAATAAATAAAAAAATAGTTCAAAGTTTTGAAATAGTAGTCCAAATAATAGTCTTAGAAAGTTTGAAAAAAATAAAAATAAATAAAAGTAATAAATATTAATTTGGTCTTAGGATGACTGTCTCCCAAATCTTTGGTAGATTTATACAGCCATACTTGTTAAGGTTTAGAGTATGTTTTAAGGTTCTATTGATTCCAGGAACCTCTCTGACTTGTAGAAGCTTCTGTGCATTACTTTTGTTTTCTTCCAATTGATCCTGTGTGCTGGGGTATCCAAAGCATGGTCTGCCAGACCCGACTTGCCACACCGAAAGTGTCTGATATATTTTTTGTGTTCACTGAGGTGGATGTCCACAGTTTTTCCTGTCTGTCTGTAGTAGGCTTGATGGCAAGAACAGGGCACTTCATAGACTCCTGGATGTGATAAAGGAGTGCATTTGTCCTTAGGCGAACAGATGAGAGTTGCTAATTTTACATAAGGTTTAAATACGGTGCGCAGTTGGTGTTGTTAAGCACCCTAAATATCTTTTCAGATGTGCCTTTAATGTATGGGATGGTGATAGTTTTGTTGTAGTCTTCTGTCGTAGATAGAGGGCATTTCTGGGTAGCATTTAGTATGTTATTTATCTTATGGGGATTATAACCATTGGTAAAGAAGGTGTGACGTAGGTGAGAAAGTTCAGCAGTGAGAGCAATTCATTGGAACAGATTGCTCTAACTCTGTGGGTTAGTGTTTTTAAGATACCATATTGTTGAGAAGGGTGATGGTGTGTTTGTTTGTGTAAGTATCTCCCTGTATGTGTGGGTTTTCTATAAACTGAAAATGATAAGGAACCTTCTGGAAGATGTGTGATCAGTGTGTCCAGGAAGGTAGGCAGTCATTGGCTTCTAGTTCCATTGTAAAGTGGATTTTAGGGTGCTGGCTATTTAAATGCACTAAAAATGTATTCAATGTGTCTGGGGCATGTGGCCAAATAGCAAATACATCATCAACATAGTGTAGCCAGAGACTAGGTTTGAGAGTGGCTGTGTGTTGATAGCTAGTTTTTCCAGATGTTCTATGTAGAAGAAGTTGGCTGGGGGGGACCCATAGTTGTCCCATTTAATTGTTTGTATATTTTACCTTTCCATGTAAAATAACCTGCCTGTACTGTGAATTTAAATAACTTAAATTTAATTATTTAATTAAATAATTAAATGTAATTAAATTAAAATTCACAATTTTAATTTAATTTAATTTAAATTAAAATTGTGAATTTAGTAAGTTAAGTGTTTCAATCAGTGGTACATTAGTGAATAATGAGGTGATATCAAACTCACCATTAGGTCTGAACTATTTAAGGTGTGGTTTTCTAAAATACTTTTTAGGTGGGTAGAAATTTTAACAAAAGAGGGAGAATTGTTTGTGTAAGTGGCTAGTAATTTGGCTAGCCACTTACACAATAATTTGCTAGTTTATAGTAGGACTGTTTATACTATCTATAATAGGAAGCAAAGGTGTACCTTGTTTGTGTATTTTAGGAGCACCATATATTCTGGGTGTTTTAACATGCAAGGGTTTGAGTTATTTGACAATTTCTTTTGGCCAGGAAGTGACTTTGTTCAGTAACCTGCACACCTTATTCTTTTGTGAGTTGGTGGGATCTCGATCTATGATTTGATATGTAGACCGGTCTTGGAGCAGTGCATGCATTTTGCTTTCATATTCTGTTGTCCATTACTACAGTGCCATTTCCTTTGTCTGATTTGGTTATTGTAATGTGGTTATTATTGCGTAGTTCTTTTAGAGCTATTATTTCTTTATGTGGGATATTATTTTTGAGAGGCTTAGAATGGATTAGGATATTGGCCATGTTTAACCTAATATTATTGGCTATAGCTGTAGGCAAGTGGTAAATTCCCGCGTTCAACAGAAGCCATTATTTTGGTTTTAGGAACTTCTTTAGGAGTAATGGCAAAACTGTGTCCAAGACTTAATGCACTCGTGGCCTCTTTGGATAAGATTGTCGATGACAGGTTCACAACGACGCCATCTTCATGAAATTGCGGCCGCTGCGTAACATTGCGTTGCTGGAGAATTTCAAATTTTTTCTGGTGTCGGTTTTTAACTTTTAGCAAATTTTTTATTGGCTGTGAGTCAGAGATTCTATCCAAGATATCCCATAGCTCCAGGTTCAAAATGCCAGATAATATATCACGTAGTACACTGATCATGGAATTTATTTTTGAAAGTTCTTGGCGAGTAGCGTATACCTGTTCTCGTAATAGTGCTAAACTCGCTTGTTTATAAATACATTGGGCTTTGGCTGAGTGAAACTTGTTCCTAATTTTTATACAGTTTGGTATCTCGGCACCTTTTTAGGAAGGGTAACCTGTTCAGTTGCCATGCCAATTTTACTTTCCACTTACCGTATTGTCATGCCTTATGTATGATGTTATCTCCGTGAAGAATATTTAAATGCATGGATAGGCTTATGTGTTCGTCAGACATGTTGTAATAGATTTAACGGTTGATATGAACACAGATGAATAAGAAAATAACTATTTATTAACTTAAAAGCTAATATTTCGCTGGTATTATATTATACCCAGCATCTTCAGAGCACACAACACAAAGTTTGTTACAAATGCAAGACAACCACAATCCAGTGTAACAGTGGGGCTAGTATAAGTAATTGCAGCGTGCAACACAAGACTATCCATCTGTGTTCATATCAATACCGTTAAATCTATTACAACATGTCTGACAAACATATAAGCCTATCCACGGGTTTGAATACTTGTCTTGTACACAGTTAATTTGGTATCTTGGATAATTTCTTTCTTTTTCTGTATAAACTTATATGATTGACTATACTGGCTTTGCTTATTATATAAATTAAAGATACCAAGAAATTATATACTTGGTTTAATCCTTTATCCAAGTGTAAGCAAACAAAGTTTGCACCTGAAGTATTTTGTAAATACTAAAGTAAATATGACCTCAATTTTCAGGACTGGGGCAACTCACATAAGGAAGCTGACTTCAATCACCTGCCTTAGTATCCCATAATGCAAAGCACATCTCCTTGCAGACATGTATAATGCTATGAATTATGGGAGGGGGGTCACTACCCAGACCAGTTTCAACATTTATTGAGGTCTCTTCAGTGGGAGCCAGACCTACAGGTGATACTAAGTCCTTATAAGGACTGGCTTAAAGAGGTGAAGCAAGAATGCTTTTCATCTTCCTCGTTATCTGTAAAGGACAGTGTATGGATAAGGTGTTATTGAGCAATTAAAGCTCTCTGATCATGGTAGGAGGGTAACAGCAATAGCCGAGCCTCAGTTAGAACTTCATTGGCTACAGCATTGCCATCCATTACCCTCCAAGGGTACTGGATTGAATGAATCAATCACCACATTTCACAGTCAATTGATTCATCCTATTCAACCCAGGAACCAAAGCCAGGTGATACTAAAGTTGAAGTAATGCAGAAGTCACATTTTCATATACGAGTTACCAAAAAGTGTCACACCTTATTATCAAATTAATCTGGATGAGAGAAAGCTGTTGGAAGTTTTTCACTTGGCTATACTATAAATTAAAGATACCAAGAAATTTATACTTGGTTTAATCCTTTATCCAAGTGTAAGCAAACAAAGTTTGAGCCTGAAGTATTTTCAGGACTGGGGCAACTCGTATAAGGAAGCCAAGACTTCACATCACTTGCCTTAGTATAATGTATAGCATTATACATGTCTGCAAGGACATGTACTGGATTTATTTATGAGTATAACATTCTCTGCATAAAGTAAAGATGAAATTAAATCTCCAAGCCTTCCAAAGGCTATATAATTTTGCATTTAACATATTCAATTTTGATAGGGGTTTAATGCCACTTTCCTTCATAATGTCATCGATACAGATAATGAATAACAGTGGAGATAATGTACATCCTTGTCTCACACCTTACTTAACATCAACCCATCTTCCTATAGCTCTTTCAATACTAACACACTCAACTCAAATATAGACTATGTATTGCTTGACATAATGTCCCATTTACACCATATAACTGTAGCGTTTTGAACACCTTTTCTTTTGGTGCCCTGTCATATACATTTTCTAGATCTACAACTTAAATACAGATCCCTTCTCCAAGAATACCCTGTCATATAACTTTTCTAGATGTACAACTTAAATACAGATCCCTTCTCCAAGAGAGTTCTCCAAGTTTCTCTTGGAGAAGTCTTCCACAATTGGCCTCCTCTCAATTATTATTGCATAAATCTCACCTGGAACAATCAGTGGGAAATACTCCAATCGTCTGGTAAGTGGCGTTATGAATTATGCAGGGCAGCCAATATAAAACTTTTATACCTGCATATTTGAAAATTTCTGGTTGAATATCATCTAGTCTAGTTGCCTTTTCACATTTCAGGTTTCTGATGGCATTTTCTACCTCAGGTACTAATATGCACTCCCTCACTGCATTTATCTTGAATATTTGTAACATTCTTTTTTCTTGTTTCATTTAACAATCTTTAAAACCAATTACTCTAAACATCTAGAATAATTTATCCTCAGTTTCACTTTAG
Organism: Typopeltis vanoorti; assembly: GCF_054136105.1. Lineage (NCBI taxonomy): Eukaryota > Metazoa > Arthropoda > Arachnida > Uropygi > Thelyphonidae > Typopeltis > Typopeltis vanoorti. Next base: position 44,550,827 of record NC_143556.1, on the reverse strand, counting down.
TAAAAAGGAATTTTCATTCCTTTTAACTAAACTCTCCATTTCTAAGCTTTTTCAATAGCCTCCAGAACATTTTGTCAAATTCCTGAAATTTATCCTCTTTATTCTCACTAATGTCTTTATTGCTCTACTACTACTACTGCACATTACTTCAATGTTAACTGTCTTACATTTTTCTGTGTATTCTCTTAGAGCAAATGCTGATGTACTTATTAGGAGATCAATATGAGATCTCCTTTTCCATGACTTCCTCTTTAACTTCCTAAGTAGTCAGTCTATCATGGTTATTTGATTATTTCTAACCTTGCAAACAACTTTATCACATTTCTGTCTGGCTTAATCAATAGATTTTTCTTCAGTCTGCAATTGAGTCTCAATGGTTTCATTCTTGTTTTCAGACTCTTTCATTTGTCTTGAATAATATTCATAGATTGGAATTTACTGTTTACCTCTGAAAGCTTCTTTACTTTGATTCTTTTAAAACTTGTCTTTAAAATTTTCCTTTTGAAAATAAAGTATGAAAGTTTTTAACAAGTAAATTAGCATGTGCTCTGGTAGAATGTAGAGAAAAAATGTAAGACAGTGAATTAATGTGTAAAAGTAACTAAACAAAAGACACAGAAAGACTGGTAAAAATATAGAAGATAAATATTGGAAATGTGGCAAACATTCTGGAGACTACTGAACAAGCTTAGAAGTAGAGTAAAGGGTATTGTAAAAGGAATCAGAGATGATAAATGTAAAATGAAAACCGAACATAAAGATATTGTCATTTTTAGTAATTATTTTGAAATACTATTAAATACAGAAAAAAAAAAAATTATAGAATGTGATTGAAAATATTCAAGAGGAATACAATAAGGAGTATATATCAATATTTAAATTATAAAAAAACTCAACTGTTTGCCATTCAAAATTATCATTCTGTTCAGCAAATTACACTTCATAAGATATTATATTCTTGTTTAATCCTTTACCATATGTTAGTAAACAAAGTTTGCATGCACCAGTACAAGAGACTTCAGTTATTACAGTCTGATTTCCCAGTCTGATTTCACTATTCATCATCAATACAGCCATTTTAACTGTAATAAAACTCCTTGTAAAATTCAAACAAATAGAAGAAAAACAATGGGTAGTCCTAACTCAACCAGCTATAGCTGATTATTTTATGGAGCATCCAGAAAAAGAACTCTTTGACACTATAATTCTTCAGCTCACATATGGTTACATTTTATCGATGATATATTTGAAGTGTGATCCTGCTCTCAGTCAGAATTACTTCAGTTCCTAGAGAAAATAAAACTCCTTATACTCCCATATTAAGTTCACCATTGAATGTGAATTCAATAATTAACTACCCTTTTTTGGATACCTTAATAATTCGTAATCCCACAGGTTATGCTGAATTTTCAGTTTATCACAAGCCAACCTATACTGCAGATACATTCACTCGTCCTCCCACTATCATTCATCAGAGAAAATGGCTATTATCAAGAGTCTTGTATTAGTGTTCATACAATCTGCTCTTCCAATTCCCTTTTGTTACATGAAATGAATAAAATTAAAAGCAATCTAATATATAATGGATATAACAAAATTACCATTAAAAAATTTTTGATAATTATCATCCTTCCATCAGACTACAATCTGATGTTAAAATATTTCAATACCCTACCTTAAAGGAACCTCAGAACAAATAGCAAGGATTCTTTGAAAATTCAATCTACACACATCCTTCAAAACAGCTCAGAAACTGTCTTCCTTTCTACCATCCACAAAGGATGCATTACCACCTCTTTCCTTACCAGGTGTCGATCAAGTACCCTGCTCAGGCCATCTTTGTTATTTTGGACAGACTGGCCATTCTGTATTAATTAGAACTGAAGAACATTAAGACTATATTAGATTTTTGGAATCTGATTTGTAAGCTATTGATACTAGGCATAGATAGTTTTTTGGAAACAGACTAAACTTCTTCATTCCAGCAAGTTAAAATTTGGTCACCTTTTTTTAGAAAATACATGTGAAACTCTACAAAATTATCTGAACCTGAACCAATCAGTATGTGATATGCGAGTTTTAGGAAGTGATCACTATTAACAGTTCATAAGTGGTTTTTTTTTTTTTTTTTTTTTTTTTTACAATTGTTCCTCTGAACCCTAAGTGTAATATCATCTACTTCAGATGTGACCAAGATACGGGCTAATATGCACATGAATTATGCCTCAAGGGCTCACTTTAGTGAATGTGGGTGTGAGGAACCAGGGTACTTGACTGGACCATACCTTATTTCAAGTAATATACATCTGTTATATAAACTCATCCCTCCTCTTCTTTCTTTCTTTCCTTCCTTCTTGCTCCTTTCCCCCCTCCCAATCTTTCCTACTTTACTTTTCTTCATCTCATGCAGTTTTTTTAGCCTACCTAGTAGGCTAAACAAACACAAAAGAAGGCAATGGCAAATCACTTCAGTATATATTTTGCCAAGAAAATTTTATGAACAGAGGCTTAAGTTATTGTGATATAGTGCTGGAAGAGAGGAACTTCCAATGAAGTTAACAAGAGTAATTGAATCAACGTCTTCTGGAAGTTCAACTTCTGATAGAGTAAATCTCAGAAGAAGATGCCTCCACTGTACTGATTTACATAAAATATAAGAAGCATATGCCAGCCTCCTGGCTGGCCAAGTGGTTAGCGTATCCGATCTCAGCCAAAAGGCAGGGTTCAAATCCTGCCATGGGTATGGATGTTTGTGATTGTCTGTGGAAATACTAGTGGTGGTGGTGGTGGTCGGCGGTAGATGGAGTTGGTGTAGTTGTGGTCAGTTGGTGGATTGAGTGGTGGCGACAGAGTTGTAGAGCAGGTGCCCTCATTCAATGAGTCTTTGGACTCCCTGGAGGTGTCATATAATAACAATAATAATGATAATAATAATAATATATCAAGAAAAACTGGAACTGGTGAAGAAAGAGATAAGAACAACTCGAACTAAGATGTTAGGAATCAGTGAACTGAGATGGATAGGGATGGGACAATTTGATACCAATGATTTCATGATGTATTACTCTGGACATGAAAACCATTGAAGAAATGAAGTAGCATTCATTGTTAGAAGAGAATACATTTTAGGTTACAATCGTGTTCGATAGAATAATTCTAATCAGAATAAAAGGCATATCCAGTGAATGTTACACTCATATAGGTGTATGCACCCACTACAGATTCAAATGAAGATGAGGTTAGAAGAATTTTACAGCAGCTTACAACAAGTAGTATACAGAATTGATAAAACAAACTTTCTCTTGCTATTAGGTGACTGGAATGAAAAAGTAGATGAAAAAGAAAAACAAAGCAACACTGGAAAATTAGGTTTAGGACTGAGGAATGAAGCAGGAGAAAAGGATGTTAGAATTTTGTGTTGAGAACAGTTGTTTTCAACTGTTCTCAAACACTTGCCTTCAACAACATAAAAGTTGTTGAAGGCAAAACACTAGCAGCAAAAACACTACATGGTGCATACTGTGGGACAGATCGTGAATTATTGATAGCTGAAGTTAAATTGAAATTAAGGGTTTAGGAGAAACAAAAGGAGACAGTATCAGATTTGATTTAAATCCTATAAATCAAGCATTTAAAGTAGTCAGAAAGAAATTTAAAAAATTTGGAAAACACAGGAAGAAATTAGAAGATATGGGAAAAAACAAAATGTACAGTCATAGATGCAGCAAAGAAGACTCTAAGTAAAGCAACAAGAAAGAAAAATTGTAAAAGTTGTCAGAAGAAGCTATTCAATAGCAGAGGAAAGAAGAAAAATGAAACTTCAGAGAAACAAAAAAGGGTCAGAATTAAGTACAGATTTCCAGAGACAGTCTAGGAAAGGTTAAGAAAAACATCTATATAAAAGGTGCAAGGAAACTGAAGAAAGCAACATAATGAGTAGAACAAGAGAGAGATCTGTTTAGAAAATCAAATTATGCTACAGGGAAGTTTATCCCTAGATTAGGAGTTGTAAAAAGTAATTCAGGTAAATGCTTGATGGAAGAAGAAGCAGTGAAAAAAAAAGATGGAAAGAGTATTTCTAGTTCAGGAGCCTGTGTAGCTCAGTGGATGTGGCGTTTGCCAACCACGGTGCTTGGCCGCACGAAGGAAGACTTGGTTTTGAGTCTAGTCGGCGACTAGAGGAAATTTTTCTAAGCCTTTTTTCGACCGGTTCCCGAGTTAGTCGATCTCTGGCACAGGCAAGTAGGTTTTTCCTCCCGGAAACTCGGGTTTTTCGTCCTGTAAACTCAAGAAAATCGACCGTAGAACCCACATTATTTCAGACATTAAATATATTATGTTAGGGTTAGGGACCACGAGATGGCGGCACATTTGAGCCGTCTCTCTTCACTGAGTACCGCATAATTAGTGATAGCCTTGGGCCATCTATCTCTGATTGGTACCAGTGGAGACTGAACTGCCCACTCAGTCTCCAAAAAGTTAGATAGGGCTAAATGGCCTCGCCTACTCCCCGTATACGGGAATAAAAAGGCGTTAGCTAATTTTTTTTTTTTTTTTAAGAGTATTTCTACAAGAAAGATATAACAAACCATTATAATGAAAAGCGAAATGATATCAACAATGGAACAGCTGCCAAAAGGAAAAGCTCCTGGAGCTGATGGTGTGTTAGTGGAATGATTAAAAGCAACTGGAGATGAAGCAGTGAATATATTGACTGAAATTTGTCAACAGTTTGGAAGAAAATATACTAGCCTAAAGATTGAAAAACGTTAATATTCATAATAACAACAACATTGTGATTCATCTTTTGAATGTAGTCAACAGTCTGTCTCCCTGATGAAGTCCATGTAATATTGGATAAAATATATTGGAGTTTTTAAATAAAATTCTATATAATTTTTACTACATGTTTAAGCCATAAAGTTACTTTAGTGTTGAGTGCACACATTTCATTTAAAGTATTAATTTACAGATATTTATTCTGAAGAACCTGGCTGGAGCTGTTTCTTTCTTTCTAAGTTCATTAAAAGCAAACTCACTATAATGATCTGTTTCTTTGGTTCCTATAGGTTTGTTAAGGTCAGCATTTGTATATTTTAGATGAATGCCTTAAAGTTTCGTATTATTTTTCAGCAATTACCTTTAAAAGAAGTACTCTACTGTGAAGTCAAATACTGCCCTTAGGGGATGCAGCAAGGAGTGGTGACCTGGCTGCATTAATTAGCTTTGAGCCCCCCCCCCCCTTACCGAGGGGACTTAGAACTCAACCCATCCCAATGAGAGATGGATGAGGGGATATGACGATGACTATGTGAAGAATAAACTATTCATACTATTTCATAACTAAACAACAGAAAATAATACATTTAGAAAACACAAAATAGTTACCACATATCACCAAATGCATTTATCATTTCCTGCTTTAGAATGGTTTCAAGAACATCTTTTAGATGAGCCTTTGTTTGAGTTATTATATCATCCAGTTCCTATAAAAGAGAAGAGATTAACTACAGGAATCATTTTAAGCAAATAATTTTAATCCAAATTAATGCTAAATGTTGTAATTATCAAATTGTTTATGTATAATCATCTGACTTATATATTTAGATTTTTCCTGTTGATCTGGATAGTGAAGTTATAACAAATTTTTTTTTTATTTAAAAAAAAAAAAAAGAGAGAAAAGCACCAAAAATTAACTGATCCCACCCCACCCCCCACAAAGATATGATAGATAACAGCCTCCATAGCTCAGCTGGTAACAATGTTTCCTTTTGGCTGGAAAGACCAAGGTTTAAATTCTGTTTAGGATGCAAAGAATCTTTACCAGAGCTTTTTTGATAAAAGATAAATTAGTCAGTCTCACATAGAGGTAGGGTTTCCCTCACAGAAAATTGAGCTTTCATCTTTCACCCAACAAGGCAAACAGTGTACAGATGGTGCAGTGGGTGAAATTCTTAGCATTCCAGAATGCAAGGCAGGCATGCAATGAGGCAATAACATCCATAAATCAGTGGCTGTGATTGCTTATCGTGTCAACCAATCCAATGAATGTTGTCATTTGTCATAAGTTGCTGTTTTTGTTTTCTGAGTATGAGTTTTTTTTTTTTGCATGCATGAAGTGTGAACTGACATGTTTAGGACACCGATATAGAGAAGTTTATAATATGTAATTTTCTATAAATAATTTATAACTTTTTTGCCCATATTTAAAATGGGAAACAATGTTGACAATCTACTGAATGTCCCTATTCTGCCAGAGGTTTTGCGGATTGTATGATTATAGTCGAAGGAGGTTGGAACTTGTATATAAATAACTAATAAAACAAGTTATTTCAGTCTTTCTTTCTTTGGTTCAATCCAGAAAAATAATAATTTACGAAATTATTACTTTTTCCAATTTCTGTGCATGTTATATAGCTGTATTTAAGAAGTGCATCAAAATTCAAATTATCCGTGTCTCACTGTAGTATTTGCCATGATAATTTAATCTCACCATGAAGCATAAACCCTTTGTGCATCTCACAAAAACGACAAGAGTGAAGCATAGCTATTGTTCATTTGATATTTATGCTTTAAATATTTAAAATTATATTAATTGATAAATTAAAGTATTCAAAGTTATCTAACAATTAATTGCATTGGACCAATTACGATGAGCACCGATGTGCTATGCACTCTTAAAACTTTCATACATCGATAAAAATGCAATCGTACAGTCAAATTGTGAATTTTGTAGTGTGGATTGCATAAGCCACACAATAGCACACCAACCTAAATGGGCATGCGACGGTATGCATATATATATATATAGTATGCTGGCCCGGTTGGCCGGGTAAGAATATCTGCTCTCCATCCAAGAGACTGCAGATTTGAATCCCACGTAGGCATGGATGTTTGTGATTGTCTTCTATATGGACTGGATCACCATGGGAGTAGTAGACCCAAAACCTCCAGCAATGGGAGAGGCCTTCACCCTGCAGTAGAAAAATAGGCTGTTAATTTTTATTATTAGTTCTTTCTTTTTTTTTTTTTTTTTATAAAAATATATAGTATGGAGACTTCGGCACCGATTACCACTCATGTTGAAATTTAATGGAGAAAACACATCTAGAAATAATAATTACCAACTATAATAATAGCTATCTTTTAATTCTATGATGATTTTATTTATTGATCTATTAGTATTTAACGTCATACTGCACCTTTGTAATGTCTTTTTCTTAGCAGTCGTAATACCGAGTTTATCGTCGTTGCTTGAGCTAGTTCTTTATGCACAAAACGTGTAATTATTCTTAATCCTTTTAGTTATAGATTTTACTCCCCCTTTCTCTCAAGGCCGTAAGTAAGCTATTTCACGTGCTCAAAGTTTAGACTCAGGAATTGTTTCTGGCCGGAACCAATTCCCTATCTACCTTGTTATATTTCTCTTGTATTGATCCTTAAAAATTTATTTTTATTTTCGACTGCGCCATTAAGGATCACGTAAAAGAATTGTTTTTCTTTCCCCTACATGCAAGAGAAACATTCAGCTAAGCACAAGAAATATCTCTTAAATTAACTCTAATTCAAGCAACTCCTAATTCTTAATATCAGTCAGTCATGGCTATCACTATTATTTGGTCACACAGGTTCTATATTTTTATGAGACAGTGCATTGGTAAAGCAAGATCAGGCAAGCTATTAACAAAACAAACATGCTTATTCATTCTAAGACAAATTAATTACAAAATTTAAACTCCACATATCAAGTGTCTGGTTCAGCCTAATACAACAAGATAACAATGGAGACAATACAAATCACGTGTCTAATTCTCCATACAATCATTCAAGCATTTTCACTTAAGCTTTAAGACAATGACATTTAAATTTCACATAACTTTTCAGACAGGTGGATAGACTTAAACACACTTTATCTTTACTCATGCTATAAACAAGAAAAAATTAAAGTTTTTTAACCACATTCAATTTAAATCCACATTCAATTTCTTTGCATTACACAACATTAGCAAATTCTTTAAAACTCTACATAATACTTATTCACATTCAAACAGAAGTACAGCTTTCCGACTTCTCTAATACTTTCTTTGCTAATCGACAATAGAAGCAACATTCGTTGCTTAATTTTCACAATCTAGGAATTAACATAAAACATCTTACATACAATCTTGCTACCTCAGTGCATACAGTCCTAGATCTAAAGGTATACGGGCACATTCCGCATCTTCAAAAAAAATTTCCGATAGGGCTCTAGGTTATGGCAGCAATACTGCAGCACATACTTAGATCATTGAAGAATCATATGGTAGGACATCTTGAAAAGACTGTCTCCGCTGCTATCTAACTTCCCATCTTCGTCGGAACTGCTTGCTCGCAGGAACGTGACTCTCCCCCAGTCCTCAGAAAGGGCTTGGCACAGGAACAAAACTTCGAAGCGAGAGCCCTTTGGCCCCTCAATTTCTGCCTTTTATCTCACTCTCCCAATCTTGGCCTTCTTCAAATTAAGTCCCCTGGATTTACTGGAGGATTTTTCTCCACCACCCATGCCATCATTGAGTTTTGGAGGAAAAACTCGTAATCCAGTGACCTTGTCGCTAGCCTTAGGTCTATTTGTCTAATCCGGTCTGAGCTTATTTTTTTGTCTTTGCAATTCTAGTGGTTCTTATAAAATTATTCTAACAACTTGTTACCAGATTTAATACAGTAAAGTGAGTTAAACATTATTTTAATTACAAGCATTTTATGTAAATTTAATTTCCCATGTAAAATCGACATAGAAAAAAATATTACTGTTTTTTTCTATACGAGATTTTACACCACTAAATTTATTTAGCTAATAATTACTATGCCAATATTTCTGTTCCAATATTCCCATGCTGTTTTAATAAGTTAGTAATTATTATATTATATCAAGTACCCTTAAAGGAAACTCAAAACTAATTCACACCTTCTTTCCCTCTAACATAGTAGCATTATTCAGTTTTACCAACTCAAGCTATTTGTGGCAAGGAAAAAAAAACTTACAAGATTGAAGAACAGCTATGGGGCTCACCACCTATATTTTCAGGGAACATATTGAAAATATATCCCTAAAATCATGTACCTCCTTTCTGGATATGTTCTCCATTTGGCCACACGGTGGAGAACACTGGAAATTTTTTTATCATACTTCGACAGCCAACAGGATCTGTTGGGTAGTCAGCTGACTAGAGTGTCAAGGATAGGCAAATAGCTGTCTGCCTTTTCTTGACATTCTGGTCACCCAACTATCCAACACATTCCCTATTCTTTTCTGTTTACACAAAACCTACCTACATCCAGTTCACATTAGAAAAAAATAATAATAGCAGTATCTCTTTTGTAGACACTTTAATTACACCAGCCTGATGGATTCCTGACAATCTCTGTTTACAGAAAACCCACACACCTGTAGATACATTCACAAACAACTCACACCCCCTCCCAACAACAGTATGGCATTATTAAAACTTTATATAACAGGGATAAATTAATTAGTTCAGATAACAGTGCTCTCTCCACTAAACTTTATAATCTACACAAAACCTTAGCCAATGGCTACAATTCCTACTTTCTATCCAAAAAAATTAAAACTCCCACACACACACACCCTCTCCAGAACAAAGACTAAACTAAAGCTATCACCCTTCCATATATCCAAGGCACATCTGAAAAACTAATAGAAATCCTAAAAAATAAATAAAACCTTCCAACCACTTATAACCCATATAAAAAATTAACATCCCTTATTTGCTCCACCAAAGACCAATCACAGTCCCTGGACCTTCCAGGTGTTTATGAGGTCCCTTATAGTTGTAAACTATCCTACTATGGCCAAACAGGCATGACAGCCATCAACAGCAGAATTGCTGAACAATCAATGATTTTTCAATGATTGCTAAACAAAAAGTTATCAATGATCAACTTCTTCACTACCCAGAAGCTCACCAGTTAATCAACACCAGTATGGATTCTGCCAATCCAGATCAACAGATGATATCTTAGCCTACATCATTCACTACTGGACAATTTCCATGGAAAGGTTCAAAGAAGCATGTGCTGTTGCCCTTGGCATTTCCAAGGCTTTTGATCGTGTTTGGCATCAAAGCCTTAGCAAACTGCCTTTTCTTCAGTCTACCTGCCACCCTCTGTAACTGGATAGCCAGCTTTCTCTCTGGTCACTCAATGCATGTCATGGTGGATGACACCCTCACTTTGAGCTCTGCCATCAATTCAGAAGTACCTTGGGGCTCCACTCTCTCACCTACCCTCTTTCTATTATACATAAATGACCTACTCTCAATCACTACAAATCCTATTTATAGTTTTGGCGATGATAGCACTCCACTCATTCTACTCCTTTGACAAACCATGTAGTTCTCAAACATCCCATACATCAAGATCATCTGCAACCAGTGCCTTCCTTCAGAAATACCATCCTTCAGTGGAGCAAGGATAACCTACTCACCTTCAATGCTACCAAAATGTAGTCCTGCCTTTTCTCTTGCAAAAGGGATCTCTGCTCACTTTATCTCATCCTCAGTAATACACATATCACCAGACAAGATGAACACTCACTTCTTGGATTGACATTTGCCTCCCACCTCTCTTGGCACAAACATATCACAATAGCTTCCTCAGCTTTTAAAAAACTAGACATTCTTTTCCACTCAAGAAGCTATTTTACACCCATTTACCCAGCTACTAATCCAATATAAATCTCAAATCCAACCATCCTTAGAATACTGTACACACATTTTGGATGTGCAACTAAAATCTCCTTAAAAATTCTTGATGCTGTCCAGATGAGAATAATTTGGCTCATAGATGATCCTCCCCTCACAAGCTCATTTCAACCTCTATTTCACAGACACTATGTTTCGGCTCTGTGTCTCTTCTATGGGTACTTCTATAGTCATTGCTTCAGCGAACTGGCAAACATCATTCCTCCATTTGCTATTAGGCCTGTTACAACGAGAGCAGCTGCTGTTCTGACATCTCTTTACAGTACAACTGCAAACTCATCGAACCTACTTTCCTCTTCCTCATTTATTCTATCTACCTTTATCCTCTGGAACAACCTTTCTCATCATATATTTCCCAACAATTTCAACCTAAAGCTCTTTAAGAAGAATGTCAATAGGTTTCTTCTGTCTCAACCCTCATATTCACCTCTCACACAGCACTGATGTATATAAAGTTCTTGTACCATTTGTGTTGAAAGTTTATTTTTCACTTGGTTAGAGTATAATAAATTTAGTTTAATCCTTTATCCAAGTGTGAGCAAACAAAGTTTGCACCTGAAAGTATCTTCAGGACTGGGGTAAGGTGGTGCAACACCAGGAGGACTCCTTGCAAAGGTGGAGCAAGCTACTATCACTCCTATCTCAGTATCTCCCATAATGCAAAACACATCTCCTTGCGGATATGTCTAATGTTATGCATTAAGGGGAGGGCCATTACCCAGACTAGTTTCGACCTTTATTGAGGTCTCTTCAGGGCCTGGCTCCCACTGACGAGACCTCAATAAAGGTCAAAACTAGTCTGGGTAATGGCCCTCCCCTTAATGCATAACATTAGACATATCCGCAAGGAGATGTGTTTTGCATTAAGGGAGATACTGAGATAGGAGTGATAGTATCTTGCTCCACCTTTGCAAGGAGTCATCCTGGTGTTACACCACCTTACCCCAGTCCTGAAGATACTTTCAGGTACAAACTTTGTTTGCTCACACTTGGATAAAGGATTAAACTAAATTTATTATACCATTTGTGTGGAAGGATAAATATACAAAATTAAAAAATATTTTTAAAAAAAATCTGGAAAAGGCACAGGATATAGTGCTAAGAGAAAAACTATTCAAAACTACAATCAAATGGAGTAAAGAGAACATTACATCAAGCAATACACAGTATATTCAAGCTACAAGTTAACAGTTATAAGTGAAGATGACACAAGGAGCTTGCTTGAAAGAAAGAGTGCATACTATCTCACATTGTTATGCATTAAACATAAGGGTAATATTATGAAGAAAGTGGCATTAAGTTAGATATTAAAATTGAACATTTCATTCTCAGCAATTCACTTTGTGCAAACATTATACTCTTAAATAAATCCAGTAAAGTTTGCAAAATTCTATAATTAAATTGAATAATTATAGAATTTAATTAAGAAATTTGGTATGAAAATTAGCAATAAAAAATAAATACTATGAAAATAGGCAGGAGAAACGAATGAAAACATGTACTGCATCCTGAATGGAGAATCCTATAAAACAAGTAGGTTGAGGTGAGTTGTGCAGAGCAAGGTTTATAAAATGAAAGGGAGAAGTGCAATGCGCTGTCATCTGCAAAATTGTGCATTGGGTTGGAGGTCAACTGAAGTAGATCATTAATATATAGCAGAACTTTGTGTAAATCCTGGCATTAGTTGAATGGTGAGAGGATAAAGAACCATCCACCGTCACTCTTAGTGTGCATCCAGACAGAAAGCTGGCAATCCAACTACAGAAGTTCCGAGACCGACCAAACGATGATAGTTTGCTTAGTAAGCCTTTGTGCCAGACCCAGTCAAAAGCTTTGGAGAGATATCAAGTACAACCACCTGAGATCTGCCAAACTTCTCCATGGCATTTGTTCAGAGATGGGTGACATAAGTGAGCAGATTGCCAGTAACAAAATCCATACTGGCAGTTTTTTATTAGGTGGGTGCTTTCAAGGTAGTGTAGGAGTTGGAATTGATGATTTTTCCATTACTTTAGGTGAGTGAGATGGGACAGTAGTTGCAAGGCAGTGACTTACAAAAATAAAGGAACCAGAGATGCAATAGCACTGCAGATATATTTAAGAATTATTTAAGAACAGCTTCTAAATCAGGAGAAAAAACATGTATATTTGTTTCATAGACTTTGAAAAGGTATTTGACAAGGTACCATAGAGCAGACTTTTTATTATATTATACCACATCAGAAATGAAGAAAAAATGATAGATCTTATTAAAAACCTCTGATAAAAACATAAGGCAGCTGTTTTATTAAGTTTTGGAATTACAGAGTTTGTAAAAATCAGAGGAGGCATGAGGAAAAAGGTAAATGTCAGTAGAATTAAGATAAAGTTTATATAATTTGCAAATGAAAAAGCCATAAAGGCTTTTTCATTCTCCTAAAGCAAAAGCTTACAAATAATGATTGATGGCTTAAACAACAGTAAAAGCAGCATAATGAAATTATGATAAATACATACAAAGGCAAGATAAATATAAAGACATAACATGATATGATAAATAAATACAAAGACAAAATGTATGGTAATGATTACAATACCACAATACTCAGATCTAATTATTGTTAACAATAAAACTCAACAAGTTTTGAAATTCAACTATCTGGAAAGCTTACTTAAAGAAAACAACTCCTAAGAAGGAATTAAATCAAGAGTAATGCATGAGTAAAGCAGTATTCATGGCAATGAAGAGTTTACTCACTACACGTAACATAAATAGATTATCACTAAATTCCTACATTTTGAGAATTGCATGCTGTATACATCAGAAAGAGATACTGACCAGTTTTGAGAGACAAATTGAAACCCTCTGACATAAGGTGCTGGAGAAATTCAAAAAAGGGGAAATGGAAAGAGAAAAGAACAGACATGGAAGTTTTAAAAAAAGCAGGAGAGAAGATAAAAAATTCTCGAAAGTATTCAAACAAGGCTGAAATTTGTTTTAGCCTTGTTTTGGGATATAACCAAAGACATGACTTCTAACTCTTAACAATTATCAAGAGGAAACTGAAGCAAAGACCATGAGGATGTCGAAGAAGAAAAATATTTATTAAACAACTGAAACAAATCACCAGAAGGGCAAGTACTCAGAAATCAAACACCCAACAGATAATAGAACTATTTGGAATGATATGGGAAAGATGCTGCCAAACAACCAGTCCACGGACTGAAATAGTCAAGAAGTTTTATTAATTATAGAACAAACTTCAGTTAACTAAAGATGAAGGCTAAAAGTAAACAAAGCTAAGCAATATCACTTGAAGCTGGTCTATTCACATAAGGTAATCAAAGATGTTTTTTACATCCCCAGATGTAAAAAATACAAAGAAAGGTATAAAAAGAGTATCTTACATGGATTTGACTAGTCAAAAAATTTATACTTTTCACAAATTTCTAATATAAGCAGAGGTTTTTATTATTATAATAGGTTAATATATATCATAAATACAAGTTTTCTATCTCATCATAAATTATTATTTATTTATTTTTGAAGCCTATTGGTTCCTTATTTTAAATAATTATTTTGGTTTTATTATTTTATGCTAGTGATAAATGACAACAATTTCTAAATTAAAAAATAAGAAATTACCTCTCTTAGCTCCTCATCAATCTTAGGTTTGGGAGAAACTACTTTTATGGTAAGCTGGCTTGCTAAAAAAATAATACATATACAACTACATTTTTTTTTTTTTGTATATTGAACTATATTTATCTCAAATATTATATCTAATATTCAAAATAAATATTAATATTTAATATAAAACACCTCTATTTAATATAAAATTTAATGTAAAACATCTCTATCCTTAAGATTTGCCTTATTTATCAGGACTTCAGCATTGCAGATATTATACTATGATTTCTTAATGCACTTCTAACTGCATCATTCCATCCAGATTTGGTCTTCTTAGGTTTCTTTCCTGACATCCTCAAATCAAACACCTATTATGCTAACCATTCCTCAACCATTCTGCTTAATTGACCATACCACCTTAGATTAGCTACTCACAGATTCTTGAATGTCAACAAGTTCCTTTCTAATATCTTCATTTTTAATATTATGCTACCATTGATATCATCCACACATTCATTTTTTTATCGAAATTCTCATATCTCTATGAACTGATTCATGTATGGTATAGCTTGTTATCTAACATACAATTCCAAAAGAATCAACAAAATTTCTTTCTTAATTCTTTCTTCAATTCTCAACCTTCTCTACAGGCAGATTATAGTATTGCAAACACTGTAATCCGCTGTATCACCCTTTTCACCTTATATCTGGAGTGAAAAATAAAACTGTAAAAAAATAAGATATCCACACTACCTTCATACCCCCACTTGAAACTAGCTGCCCCTACATTCCATTAAGGATCAACTCCTTCATCTCTCAATTCCTGGTGTGTATAGAGTTCCTTGTTCCTGCATGTTAACAAATTATTGGCAATCAGGAAATCAGCCAACAATCACTTGGAAAGAACATAAAAAATACATATGAATTAATGACAATGGGCAGGCAGGTGTAGCAGCCCATGTCTTGAATGCTAGGTGCAAAATTAAATAGGGGAAGAAAAAAAAAACCATACATCATCACAAGTTCAAATAATAAAGGCTTCTTTTGAACCAAAATAAATACATTGATTTAAGGTTTTAACTAAGAAGGGTATGCTGTTCTTTATCTCCTCCATAACATTATCTTTCTCAGAAGCTACTGAATAATTCCATGATTCATTCACCCTCCCCACTTTATTTATCCTCTTAACCTTAGAAATACTACCTGACATTGCCATAAGTTACTGATTCTGAACCAAGTCCCAGGCATTGATGATTTCTCTCCCCTTTAACTGATCAAGCCACTGCGCATTGCTGATCTGTTTCTTTAATTATCATAGTTCCCTACTCTGTAATTCCACACATTTCTCTTGTGCTTCTTGTACATGCCTAGCCACTCACCACATCAAAACCACATGATCATTCTCCACAATTGATGGCATATATTATCACTGTATGAGATGATATTATTAAATGTAACACTCAAGTCCCATGTGTTGCTTCAATTACATGCTGTATATGATAATCATCCCTAAGTATCAAAAGGAATTCAATCTCTTTACTCCAACATGTTATTTCCTTCTTCCACAGTTAAAGTCACCTTATTATAGTTATAGCCTTCCTGTTGCTCACCAGTCTCATCTGTCTCAACATTTCCTAATCATCTCCCTGTATATTCGGTCTGTAGCAACACACCACTATATCTAATTTGTTTGCTTAAACTCACACCAAATGGCCTCAAAGGAATTATTATTACTGCTTTCTTCAAGTTGAAAGAATACAACTCTTCTGAAAATCATCAATAATACCCCACCTCCTTTTTTTTATTTATTTATAACAATGTCTCAATGACCAATGACTTGTGGGCTGATGAACTGTATCAAGAATACAAAACTCTGCACCCTTATTCTTAATACTCCTTGCATTGGTGTATAAACAGTGCCGGATTAAGGGGCAGGCTGACCAGGTGCCCACAAAGGGTGCCAAACATAGGGGAATGCCAAAACTAAGGTCAGCACTAGGGTCTTAGAGCATGTGCTCCTTCCAAAAATAATGAAAATAATGATTCGCAAATTTCAAATTCAAAAATGACAGTTTACTTCCGGAAAACGTCAATTCATCATTAGAAACTTTACAATTTTTAAAAGCAAGCAATTTGCAGAATATAGTTCCAAATATATGGTTCACATTGAGAATTTTGTCAGCAAAATTCTCAATGCAAACCATGTATGATGTAGCAACAGCTGAAAGAAGTTTTTATTATTATTATTATTCAGGCCTCCATGGGGTCAAAAGACTCATCGTGGGAGGTCCTTTCTAAGAAACAAAAGTCTATCAAGACTCATCGAGGGAGGTCCCTCCTATGAAACACAAAGTCTATCATACCACTCCTTAAACGCATTGACCATTCTCGATCTCACAGCTCTTCACCATTGCTGCTAACAAATAGTCCTTCACAATTTCCCAAGCCCTAATGATATCCCGGCCTTCCAATTCCTCCCTCCACGAAACTTCACCAAGTTGAGGTCTAAGACTATTATAATCACCTGCTTTATAATTCCACATACGTTCCTGTTTCTTTGATACCTCTGCATGTCTATTCATTTTCCAAGTCAAAACCATATGGTCACTCTCTCCAACTGGTGGGAGAGATGTCATCTCAGTTATTATCAACTCTTCTGATGCTATAACCAAATCCAAAATTCTTGAACCTCTTGTTCCCTCTGTTACATGTTGCCTAAGACATTTGTCCCTCAAGAATTCTAGAAATTCCATTCCCTTATTGCTACATGCATCTTCCTCTCCCCAATTTATACTGCTGTAGTTAAAATCTCCATAACAATCATTCTTCTTGCACTTGCCATGCTCAACTGTCTCAACATCTCCTGGTCCCCACCCTCTGTGCTCTTTGGTCTGCAGCAACACCCCACTAAGTATCCTGTCTTGCCCACCTCCACCTCACACCATATGCTTTCAAAATCATTAGTGTCACAGATTTCCAAAGCCTCCACTCTTAGAGGGCATAGGTCATCACCAAGTCGACGACCTATGAAGAATCTCTACATTCATAAGCAGTACTCCACCACCACACTTTCCCTTCCCATCCTGCCGAAAAATACTGTACCCAGCTACTTCCATTCCTGTTATTATATCCTCTTCTGTCAACCATGTCTCGGTGATCCCAATAATCTTTGGCCAGGCTGATGTTATCAGTGCCACCAATTCCTCTCCCTTATTCCAAATACTCCTGGCATTAGTATAAAGCATAAAAATGCCATTGTTTCTATACCCAGCATTATCTCCCCCTCTAGACTCCACTGGGCTCAGCGTTACCTGATGTCGTTCCCTCCCCCTTCTCCCAAGTACCCATTCCCACAAGAGGCCACCCCTGCTACCATCAACACTGGGACACACTGACTCGTTCAGAACAGCAGTCTCTTCAGATGCCTACATCCTTCCTCATTCAAATTCAAGCGGTCTCTCGCATACAATTCCTCTCAGCCCTCAAACGCACTCCAAGCATCCACATATTCCAACCCTCTCTTCTGACACATTCTCGCTATTATGCCATTCAATATCACTGCTCTTCTGCTCAGCTTGTCATTATCATACCTAGGCAACACACACACACACACACACACACACACACACACACACACACACACACACACACACACACACACACAATCTTTCCTCTCTGTGTCTTCTTTCGAACCACCTCAAGCAAGAATCTCATATCTCTCGCTGCCCTATTTACACCACCACTCAAGTCATTTGTTCCCACCATCACAATCACCTCATCCACGCTTTCACCTCTCTTAACTGCCAAAGCCACACTTTCTATCTTTCCTCTTGGCAAACACTCCTCATGCATCCTATTTTGAACACCACGAATCATCGAGTCCCCATACATTACACCTCTTACCACCCTATTCCTCGAATACTTACATGCATCTCTCTCTCCTGTAACAGTTTCTCTCTGTGCTCCCCTACTTACCTGCTTTCCTGACATCACTCTATCCCTAGTCCCTGTGCTCACTTGCATTCCTCTCATTCCCTCTCTCCTGCTATTTCCATTCTTTCCTCTTCTATCATTCCTATATCTGACACTCATTCCCTCTCTTCCACTTATCCTATTCTCACCTCCTCAATCATTCATACAACTCTCATTCCCTCTCTTCTGATGTTCCCATTCTCTCCTCTTCTATCACTCTCATAACTCTCTCGCATTCCCTCTCTTATACTGTTTCTATTCTCTCTTCTTCTACCATTCCCATAACTCTCTCTCATTCCCTTTCCTCTTTGTTCCTATTCTCTCCTCTTCTCTCATTCTCATAACTCTCTCTCACTCCTCCTCTGATTCGCCTTGCATTCGTCTCTTCCATCCACCTAATCTCATCTTTCACACCTCATCTCATTCCCCAGACATTCCACCTGCTCTTTCAGCTCATCTATCTCTCTCTGTAAGTCTGCCACTCTTGTTTACCATTCATCCTCCCAATTGAGACTATCTCCTAAAACTTCAGAATCATCCAACCTTTCCATACTCCCCACTCTTATTATTTTATTCTTACTTCTCTTGCCCTCTAACATACAGTCATCTCTCTACATGGTGGAGAATCTCCCGTCTCTGACTCAACGAGGTCAGTTATGGTCATTTCTAAATCACCAAGTTCCTCTCGTTGCCTGCATTTTGGACACATACATTTTTCCCCTTCTCTCTCTCTCCTGCCACATATACAATCGCCGGGACGCATACATTCTGCAAGTCCTGCATCATGCTACAAAATCCCATATGATATCATGCAAAATGGAGTCTTTAATGGGTAGGAGGACTTGGCGATTTGCCATTTGCAATTTTAACTGCTGCCACCATTATTTGCCATATAGTGTCAAAAAATAAACGCTAATAAGTATTAGGAAGTATAACTATAAGAAAAAGTACAACAATTACAAACAGAACATTTAAGTACACTAGATATAAATAAATAAAATGAAATAACTAAATAATGAAAACTTATCCTTCGTCTTGTGTTCCACCATTACGCATTCGGTTCCGACCCAGTCTTCTCGTTAATCAAAATATACAATATCGCGACAACAACTAACTTCAAAAAACAACCACTGAAGTACACTCGTATTCCAGAAACAACTTAGCACTACAAAAATGTAGAAAAAAAAGAACTATTCACCGATTAAAAAGCACTTTCTTCAGCACCGCTCAAATTTCCCGTAATGTGCTATGGCGACTGTAGCGCCACTCTCAAATTTTTTAGCAAATTAAAACTTATCAAAATATATTTGCAATCAACAATGGGGAGTGAGAGATTAAATTCTTTAGCCTTGTTATCTATTGAAACTATTGTTGCTCAAAAAATACATTAGTGAAAGAATAAAAGTTTTTGCAGATTTAAAATCAAGGTAAAAATATATCCAAATTATAATTGATTAAATTAAAAATTACAGTGTGAAATCAATAATTTTTGTTTGTAATAATTTTTATTTGTATCTTTTTTTTATGTAGTATATCTGACTGAATAAAAATGATAAGTAGAAATAATGAAGTTATGAAATTATTAATAATTTGAAAAAATACTTATACTTACAATTAGAAAGTACTTAAGTATAAAAAAAAACTTAGGGGCATCACACACGGAGTCTGCCCAGGGGGAGCGAAATCATCTTGGTTCACTCCTGTGTATAAGCACAGTGTTCTCTTGGCTTCCTGTTTCTTCCCATCATTCAAGTTCTTGAACACTGTTGCTCCTACTGAGGCCATTCCTGCATCCCTATCTTGTCTTTTTTTTTTTTTTTCATTCTTTATCTCACACCAATTCTGATATCTTACACTCACAGTCCCACCATCTAATTTTTGTTTCCCTGACTGGTTACACACTCTTCTCCTCTCATCAACAATCTACCTAGGCTTTACACTGCTGATCTCACTCAGATGTAGACCATATGCAACAAACAGCTCTCTTACCTTCAAATTTATCCCCTACATCCACAAACTCAAGTTCTCTTCCTGCACGTTCTACCTCATCAAGCTCGTCTCTCAGCTCTCTACTATTATACCTTGGCAACACACAATTCTCTCTCTCTCACACACACACACACACACTCCTCTGTTTCACTATCACTAGCAACACTCGCGAATCCTGTGCAACCTCGTTCACACTTCCTTGCAAATCATTTGTTCCTACAAGCCCAGTCAACTTCTCTGCATTACCTATACTCTCCACAGCCTCAGTCACTCTTCCTATCATTGCTCTAATAGATACTTTTGACACCTGTTCCATTTTTGCATCTTTCAACATAGAGTCCTCATACAAAATTATACTACTTCCCATATTCCACTGCAATAATTTCTAGCACCTTTCTTCTTATACCTCCAACTATTAATCTCTTCTCTAAATGTCCTATCTCACTCTGCATATGCCTCAATTCATTCCTCAACTTCACTTCTTTTCTAACATCCTTACTCATGTTCATATCTTTCATACTAGCTTTTTTATCATCCTACCTTTGTTCTTCTATCATTCCACTGGCTTTTGCATCTTCTACCCTACTACTCTATGACATGTCATTCACCACATTTATACTAGATTCACTATTCCTGACTTTTGATACACTCATATCATTCTAGCCATTATCGATTGCTTTTTTCACCTGATCACATACCCACTTTTTTTAATTAACTTTCTTGCCACTTACTCACTGCTCTTCTGCAGTATCTCTTTCTCTTTGATAACAAAATGGCACTCACTCTTTTTGTTATATTATTGCCACTACCACTCTCAGTCACTGATACATCACTGCCCATCAACTCCATATTCAAGCTGCACTTTGCTACATATTCCTTCCATCCACCTTAAAAATCATACCTTGTCCACACCTCACATTTCACAAAATGAGTAAAATAAAAATTTAACTAATGTATAGACATCTAGCTTTTTTGATGCCCATCACTATATTTGTATACATCACTAAGTTTGTCTGGTGGAAAGGCTTATATGTTGTCTATTCATAACTGCATATTTTAAGGAAATTACAACATAGATTAATATTAACTAAAATAAATTTAATTAATATTCCAATATTTTGACAAAGTCAAATTGCTATCGTCAAGGAACAAAATACAATAAGATACATGCATGCAGGCACTAAGCAATGAAGATAAATATGTAAACTGAGAGTAGGCCTCAAGTCCTAAATAGTGGCCCTTAGTGAGCTAAACATTGGGCTAAATACTTGGGTGTTGGCCTGAAGTATGAAGGATGAAAGCTTCCCAAATTTAGGAGTTTCATGCAACCAAATTTGCCAAGATTAGGGTAGTTTCTTAAGGCAGAAGCAGATTCAAGGAAAAGTCATTCATATTTATATTTACTGCAATGGAAAAAAGTGGCTTTCTTCCAGTGTATTCTATAGTGGATGTCTAAAGTATGGTCAGTAAGTCCTAAGTGACTGCACTGATGGAAACAGATATAGTCCTTATGTTGGACGGCCAATATCAGCAATTCTGATGTTGGCTGTCCTGTTTGTTTGGCCATAGTAGGATAGTTTACAACTACAAAGGACCTGATAAACACCTGACAGGTCTAGGGACTGTAGCTGGTCTTTGATGGAATGGATAAGGGATGCTCATTTTTTTTATATGGCCTGGAAATGTTTGAAAGTTTTTTTTTTTTTTTTTTTTTTTTTTTTTTTTTTTTTTTTTAAGAATTTGTTCATTCTTCAGATGTGCCTTGGATATATGGAGCAGTGATAGCTTTGGCATAGTCTCTGTTCTGGATAGGGAGAGAGGATGTGCGAGTTGGATTTTTCACATTTTTT
Source organism: Typopeltis vanoorti (assembly GCF_054136105.1). Taxonomy (NCBI): domain Eukaryota; kingdom Metazoa; phylum Arthropoda; class Arachnida; order Uropygi; family Thelyphonidae; genus Typopeltis; species Typopeltis vanoorti. The sequence continues at coordinate 44,528,646 of NC_143556.1, read as the reverse complement.
GGATATAGTAGGAATTGCAGCCATTGACTAAAAAGGATTTGTGAAAGTAGTCAAGTTCAGTGGAGAGAGCACTGTTATTTGAACATTAATTTAGCTCATGTTATAGGCCTAATGGATGAAACAATACTAAGAAAGGATTAAAAATATTATTTAATTCTTCCAATATTTCATCTTCATTACTGAGACATTGTCAGGGATTACAATATGAGACGTAACACACACACACACACACACAGGTAACACATAACTAAGTGCAATACATGAATGAAAAATGAGCCCTTACTAGGTAGGGTGCCCTATGTGGGCACCTGTTGGTGGGGTGCCATTGGATTAGTGTGTTACCAAGATGCCTGGGATAAACTGAATCCCGAAGTATTAGTGTTTCCAATATGTTGGGAAGTTTTATGCAGCCATATTTATTTAGATTAGACTGATTTTTGAAAGCAGTTACAGTTTCCAAAAACAGTCTTTCTCTTCTAAATTTACTGTGATGGAGCACGGTGGTCTTTTTCCAATTGATTCTATGAACAGTATCTAAAGCATGATCTGCAAAGCCCAAATGACCATTGTCATGACTGCAGATGTATTTTTTGTGTTCTATCAAGCAGATGTTGGTTGATCTTCCTGACTGTCCATAGTAGGTGAACTTGCAGGAACAGTTTACTTTATATACTCCAGTCACAGAGAGAGAGAGAGAGAGAGAAGGGAGATTATCTTTAGTAGAATAATGAAGGTAGCAAGTTTTCAGTGGGGCTAGAAAGCTGTGCTGAGATTGCATTTCTTTAAGATTTTGGCTACTTTTTCTGAAGTGCCTCATACATATGGAATGATGATAGCATTACTAAAATCTTTCTAAAGAGAAGGTTGAGGACTGGAGGAAGGATTGGTATTTCATACTGTGGAAACATTAGATAAGAAAGTGTGGTGTATATGTTTAAGTACTGCTGTAAGAGAAGCCTCACTGGAACAAAGGTTATAGGCTCTATCAGTTAGAGTTTCGATGATACCATATTTTTTTTTGGGAGGGGGATGAGAAAATTTGTGAATGTATCTATCTTTGTGGGTGGGCTTCCTGTATATTGAAAAGGGCAAGTTACCCTTGGATTAGCATGTTAACAAGATGTCTAGAAAGGCAAAACTATTATTAGTTTCTTTTACCATGGTAAAGTGGATTCTAGAGTAAAGACTATTGAGGTGAGAGATGAAAGAATCTAATGTGTCTGGGCCATGAGGTCAAATTGAGACCACCTCATAGACATAATTTAACCAGATAGAAAAGTTGAAAGGGGTCGAGTTAAGAGCTTGTTTTTCAAAATATTCCATAAAAAAATCGGTAGGGGGGGGGGGAACCAGTAGAGGTACCCTCTGTTATGAATTTTATGCTTCCATGAGAAATATTCAGAATGGATAGCAAAGGAAAGGAGATCAGTAATATCAGGAGCAAAAACTTTTTTTTATTATAAGTGATTGTTAGAGGCTTAATGGAGTGAAACAGCGCTAAGAAAGGATTAAATTTGGAATCTGCAGCTGCTCTGAAAAATCAACCTAATCTAAATAAATATGGTTGCATAATACTTCCCAAAATATGGAAAACACTAATACTTCAAGATCCCAGTTTACATCCTAGGCCATCAACAGCTGCCCACAGAGGGTGCCCCACCTAGTCTGGACTCCATTCTTTCAGTTAGATACTATGTCTCAGTGTCACCATGTCTGAGATGAAATATTGAAGAATTAAATAACATTTTTAATCCTTACATAGTGCTGTTTCACTCCATTAAGTCTCTAACATAAGTTTCTCCTGACACTTAAGCCATAACACATGGATAATAAATTGGCCTTGTTATATCAAGTATTAATAATTCCATACCGTTGAGAGGTGGGGGTGATGTGACTATTTGTGAATATATCTACGGGGTTATGTTTTTTCTGTAAACAGAGAATGCAGGAATCTATCAAGATGGCATGCAATTAACCTATCTAGGAAGGGAAGACTGTTATCATTTTCTTTTTCCTAATGTGAACTAGATCCTGAGATGTTGATTGTTTAGGTGTGTGAAAATTATATTGAGAGCATCCAGGTGATGCAGCCAAACGAAGAATCATCAATACACACACATCAGATCACTGTACGGACTCCTTAAAAAGGTTACCTCCTGACCTGGTGATGCTGCTAATAAACTAAAAGCATATAATCCTTGACCTTGAATTTTAGGTAGTCTATATACAGGGTGTTCGGGATAAATTTGACAGTTTCGTAAGGAAAAAGAAAATCTTCTTTGTATCTATTAAATTTAATGAATTGACAAAAAAACATTACAGGCAGAGTTAATTACAATACTATCAACAAGATTTACTCAAAATAACCACCATTAGCATCGATCACAGCTTCAATTCTGCTTCGGAACCTCGAACAAGCTGATGCTACAGTCTCCCTGGGAAGGGCCGCAAAAACTGTTTTAATTTTATCCATTAACTGGGCTTTTGTATTACTGGAAGTGCGATTGGTGTCTTTTTCAACTGCACCCCATACAAAATAATCCATGGGGTTAAGGTCTGGGGAGTTTGGAGGCCAAACATTTGGACTGGTGAAGTCGTAGAAATTTTCAGACAACCATTTTTGACTTTTCCCAGAGGTGTGGCAAGGGGCCGAATCCTGCTGCCATACATACGGCCTACCATTGGCTACCCTTGTTATCCAGGGCTTGACTACAGTTAGCAACTCCACGAACAAAGCCCGAATTCCAATGCCAGGGTTCTTCAACACCTGTTCCTGCAGATTTGCGAGGAATTCTGCTGTACGAACGCAATCAGATCGTCTGCTAGGGATCTTTCTTCTTGCTACATCCTCGTAGTCACCATTGCAAGTCTCTAGTTCATGCCTGATTGTTTTTACTGTATTCAGGGAGCATTGGGCAGCAGTCGTAATATCCTTATTTTGATGGCAGGCACGAATCATCATGATACAAGTTATTCTCTTCCATGATTCAGGTGGGTTCCAGCTATCCATCCTTTCTGACATCTTGTATATGAATGAAGAAGGGTCCAAACTTTTAAATGAAGAGAAGTGTGTGTTAATACATGTAACTTACGGAAAAATATAATTAATTATAAATATGTCAAATTTATCCCGAACACCCTGTATATATATACAGGGAGGATCACCTAAAATTCATAAACAGAATGCCATTACACTCAACTGTGCACACCAGTGATTCACCCACATACAAATTAGCCAAAGTGCTGTCACAATAGAGTCCGCGTGGTTAGCCTAGTGGCTATGCGCTTCGCAACCATATGCCTGGGGAAGGAGTGTCCTAGGTTCGATTCCCGTCGGTGACGTGAGGAGCTGAAGGATCTTCCTCAGTCATAGCCAAGTTAGCCAGTCTTGGGCGTGGACAGCAGGGTTTTTTCCCCAGTTTATTCTGAGGTTTTTCATCCCGCAAAGCAGGCAAACTAGCCTTGAGAACTCAACACTACAGGCCATAGGATACACTAGGGCATAAGGCTAACCACCTTATCCTGTAAACAGAGCGAGGTCCGATGATCAATGGACCCTCGACACCGCAAGGTAAAGGTATAAGGAAGATGATGATGATGATGATGCTGTCACAATATACTGGCAACATTCCACACATAAAAAACACAGCCCATTTTAAAGACAGTATAGAAATTTCACACTCCAATACATTGACATTATGGTTAGTTTCAATTCCCACTTAAAGACACTTTAGTTCTTATTCAAACTAAATTTCCTCCCAATATTTCACTATGAACTCTGGCTATTTCATTTGGAAAAGAAAATTCTACAAACAAATAGAGGAGAGAGCCATTGGTTCCCTGCTCCGTCCCCCCACTTGGTTAATTTCTTCATGGAAACATTTGAAGGAGAAAGCTCCAAACTCTGCCAAACAGATCCACTGTTTAGTTATGCTTTGTTGATGATGTCTGCATGGCCTGGATGCTCTTAACATATTTTTAGCACACATACATAAACAATCAACATCCCAGGATCCAGTTCACATTAAAAATAGAAATTAACAACAGTCTCCTCTTCCTAGATACATTAATTACACACCAGCCAGATGAATCCTTGGCAATCTCTGTTTAGAGAAAAGCCACACATACTGATAAATACATTCACAAACAGTTACATCACTTCGCCCTCTCAACAGTATGGAATTATTAATTCCATACTGTTGAGAGGGGAAAATGGTGTTGTGATTCTCCACTGAACTTCACCACCTTCACAAAACCTTTACCAAGTTCAAAAAAATTTAAATATCCAGAACAGAGACTACACTAAAGCTATCACTATTCCACATATCCAAGGTAGAGGACCAGCAATAGCACCTAGACCTGTCAAGTGTTTATCATGTCCCTTGTAGTTGTAAACTATCCTACTATAGCCAAACAGGCAAGACAGCCAACGTCAGAATTTCTGAACATAAGGACTATATTTGTTTCCATCACTACAGCTACTCGGGACTTGCTGACCATGCATTGGACACCCACCAGAGAATACACTGAAAGAAAGCCGCTTTTCTCCCTCACAGTAAATATAAATACGAATGACTTTTCCTTGAATCTGCTTCTGCCTTAAGAAAGTACCCTAACCCTGACAAATTTGGTTGCATGAAGCTGCCCAAAATTTGAGAAGTTCTCATCCTAACAGCCAAGGATGCCCAATTTAGCACACCAGGGGACACTATTTAGGACTTTAAGCCCACTCTCAGCTGACAAGCTTCATCTTCATTACTTAGTGTAGTGCCTGTGTACATGTATCTTATTATATTTTGTTCCCTCATGATGGAAATTTGACTCTGCTGAAATATTGGAATATTAATTCAATCTATCCTGTACACCCCTTGAGGGTACATGGCAGGAATTTGATGATGATGATGATGATGATGATGATTTATTTTAGTTAATATTCATCTACATTGTAATTTCTTTAAAAAACAGTTACTCACTTTAATTTTATAAGTAAACTCAAAGAAACAAGCACACACACAAGGATGCCGAAGAGAAACAAATAAGAATACATAGTTAATTAGCCAAAAAATTTATATGAACCTGGAAAACAGTTAATCAGTGAGCTGCCACTTGGCAACTCACTGATTAACTGTTTTCGTGGAACCCTATCTTAGGCATCTAAAGTTACAACTTAAGCTTCCTGTTAGTGTCCACAGACATTGTGCTTCATAGCTAGGCTTTGTCTACCAATTTGATTGTTAATATTTAGATAATTCACAGACATTATTAATTGGCTCTACACATAAATTATGAATGGAAAGGACCTTAATATAAAATATTAGTTAAACATTTTTAATATACGGGTCAGGTCTTACATTTCCATCTTCTCAGGCACCTTTTACTGTATGAATCTATCTATATCTTGGTCTTCCTCTGGGTTTTTTTTCCCTGCCAACTTGGCAAAGAATGCTTGTTTTGCTAATCTTTCCTCTCCCATTCTGTTTATGTGACCATACCATCTCAGATGGTATGGTCACATAAATTCTGCTAACACATTCCTGAACACTAACAATGGCAAGTTCTTTCCTAATATCCTCATTTTTAATATGATACTATATTGATGTAATCTGTTCACTCCACTAATATTTCTCAGAACTCTCATATCTGTGATTTCAGACTTTGACCAAGTATTTTATTTCTAACCCATCTCTCAGATCCATAAGTTAAAATTGGCTTGAACACTCTTTTGTATACAGCTAGTTTAGTATTTTGACTAATTTCCCTCTTATTCCATAAATATGTATACATTTTTTATATTTTTATATTTCATATCTATTCTTTATATTCTTTATTCTGATGATGATGACTATAGTATTTCTATTAATTCTTACCAAAGTCTTCCCATGATTTTTTTAGCCTACTTTTACATGTTGCTTCACTTTCTGACATTTTTGCCTGTATTCTATCAGAGCACACATTGACTTACCAGGAAATTTTGATATGCTTTCTTTTTGATGATTGTCTCTAACTTACTGAGTCATCCATAAAGTTTGAATCAATGAATGTTTTCTTTGGAGACAATAGGAAATTCATTTTTATTCTGCCCAAATCTAAGTAGTGACCACTTCCTATTTTAAATACCCTGTGTACTCTGCTGTCCTGAACCAACATGAAGATATTGCCATCAATAATAACACAGTCACAGTATCTTCTCTCCATATGAATATGTGCACATCTTTACGTTGGTATCAATAATGATTAGTCCATGTCCTAAACGGAAATCCAGCAGACTCTTACCAATATTATTAGCATTGCAAAAGAGTAATACTAATAATAATGGCAAGCAAGTACCTGGTGTTTCTTCCAAATTTTTTCAAAATATTTCTATATGTCTGGTATTCATTTCCAACTCTACCATTAAGATTTCCAACAAGGACCAACTTTTCTTTTGTGTGTATGTGTGTATTAGATGCCTTCTCTAGTTACCTGAAATATTCTCTACCTCTTCCTTAGTAGAACCTCCTGTAGGATCATATGCATAAATAAGTTTCATTGATCAATCCTCCATCTAATGTTCTCCCACATCACTATTTTTAAAAAAAAATGGCTGCCATTCAAGATGATGATTTTGGTATTTTGTGTTGAATACCACAGCTACTGTTCCTTTTTCTGGATCATTATTGCCAGATGCTCATATCTACTATTTAAAAGACTTTAACCTTTTTTTTTTTATCTTCTTTGTTTCAATAACTCCAATTATATCAACTTTGGATTTCTCTAATTCTTCTACCAGTGACACAGAATATATTCCTATAATTAAACAGAGTGGGTGTAATGAATCATGAAATCAAGTATGAAACTGCAGAGAAAGAGAACCGTATTCAGCACTGCATGAGGAATGTAATCTATAATCCCAGAATGTGATGGGTGTATTAGTAAGAAAGAGAAATCAGTATATAGTCAGTCCTCATGTTACACAATAGTCTTTGTTGCACAATAGCTCATTGAAATCCTCATGCAATATCAATAACAGAACTTGTTCGAAAAATAGGGTTAGGAGTAGACCACTCAAGATGGAACACATATTCAAAACCATAACATTAATAAACACAATAAATAATCCTAATAAAATACTTCTTGGACAGTTGAAAAGTGTTAAATTTCTAATTAAAATTTAATCATTTAAATTTAGGTTCTTACTTTAAAAATCGGAGAATTTTGTTGCACTTATAACTGTACCTGTTAAAAAAACTTTGCTTTTATTTTCTCAGCAATTTTTTAATTGTGTTTTTATATTATTATTATGCTTTTATTGTGTGTGTTAAAACACACATAATATCACATATTCTTTCATTTTTGTTCAAAGAATTTCAGAATTTATTACTTTTTTCATCTATCAATGTTGCTTTTTATTTTCTATCTCCACCTGCAATTTATCATTAGCAGCATGCTTCTTTGTTAAAATTGTTTCAATTGGTTTATTCATTTGTTGAGAGAAAAACATGGTTAAGCAATAATAGCAACAACAACAAGGAGACAGGCTCATACACATAAACATTCACCAGAAATCTCATCACCACAAAATGGAAAACAGGGGAAAATTCATGAACAATAAATTGTCAATTTACTTGTTCGTGAATTGTGCATGAGTGAATTTTATCAATTGTGCACGAGTGAATTTTGTTTTATAAACACGTGTTATACGAAGACTGACTTTACGAGAATAACTGGTAGAATAATCCTAGAAGAAAGGGTATGTGGAATCCCAGAGACAGCACATGGGTGTTGTCTCTAGGATTTGAATGTTGTTAAAAGTAAAACTGCAACAAAAGGATTTTCTTTTAAACAACATAAGACATGACTGAGTTTTATTAGCACTGAAATCAATAAAGTTATTAGAACTCCACTGAACAACAGTCTGGAGATCAGAAGTGGAGGTACTAGAAGTTGATATTCTGATAGTTTTGTTGATTTGTGTAATGTAAGGTTTGTCACATGAGAAAACATAGTGCAGTTTAATGTTAACAGAAAATTTGATTTTGATTTGAAATTAGATCACTGAGGAACTCCAACATCATTTGAAAGTCTGAGGATAAAGATCTTTCCAACATCACATGCATGTGTAACCAGGCAGAAAACTTGCAGCCCAGTTGCAGAAGGCAGATCATATGATAGAAGCTTACTTAATAGGCCTTTGTACAAAACATAATGAAATACCTTAAAGATATCAAGAGCATTTTTCCATGTCATTCATTTAAAAGTGAGTGATCAAGAAGATCACCAGTTGATTGACAGTAGAAGAATCCATAATTGTGACTGTTTAGAAGTTGAGAAATTTCCAGATTGCACAAGTTGAGTGTTAATGGTGTCCTTCGCTACTTTTGAATGAAGGAAGATGAAGTGAAGGAAATTGGCTGGGTCTAATGGTAAAGATTTGTTGCTCCATCCCCCCCCCCTTTTTTTTTTGGATTATATTGAATATAGGCTAATTTCCAGTCTAGGATAAAGCTTAACATCAACCCCCACATAAGAGTGGCTGAAATAAACCTATAGCACAGTTGTCATATTCAGACAAGATAATCTCTTTCTGGTAAAAAATTAAATTAAAAGAAAGGGGGGAGGATTTAATCAAAAGAAGATAAAATACCAAGATTGTTATTGTAAGAACTGGAAGAAAGGTAGGAAGCCAGTGGCAAGAAAAAGAAGAAAACTAAGAAAAGTAGGAGAATTGCTTTTTTTTTCTTTTTTCCTGTGGGTATCAGACCATCAGAGCGAAGAAGAGTTGGACAAGAGTGCATGACTGCTGTTTTGAAAAAAGACAAGTATCCTGCTATCAGATGTGTTAATAATTTGCTTGCAAATTCTTCAAGCTTTTGATATAAATAAAAAAGGAAGGTGGAGATTTGGATAAAAGCGACATGTAGCATACTCCATTATTCTATTATACAACCCTAGCACGTTTCTTTGAAACACTATATAAAGGAAACATCTTGGAAACATTAGACACAAAAAATTTAAATGGTATGAGGAATGAATGTTTCATACCAGTAAGAAATGTTTCAGTGATGGGTTTGGTCAAATGCTTGGATCAGAATATTAGAACCAGTAACCAATGAGACAAAATTACAAAGATCACTAAGCATTCTTATAATGCAAATAACAACTGGATGAAAGCAGTTGTGTGTGTGTGTGCATTGCTCCAAGGAAATCAATTAGATTGTGGTCTGAATGACCTAGAGAATAAGCATGCCTATAATATACTTGGATCACTAGTGATGAAGAGATTGGATGCTTATAAAGTGGTATGCATTATCTGGTATTCTGAGAGGAATGTGAACAATCTGTTTGAGATCACTAGCAATACCAAATGCTTTGGCATCCCTACCTACCGGATCAGTGCAGTTGGAATTGCATACTTTACAATTTCCATGGAAAATGACTTCACTATTAGGAAAGTTGGGCTGCAGAATATCATAATTTAAAAGAAAGAAAATTAAAAAAAAAAAAGTTCTGAATGGTTGGTGGCATTAGAAAAGTGACAAAGTCACCAAATGAATTTGATAGAATGAGACAGAGAAAGTCTTAGCCAAAAAAAAAAAAAAAGACTAAAAAAAGAGATGCTGCTGCATTGGAAACTCTCAGACATATCACAAGTTAAATGTGTGCACAAAAATCACCTATGAAATAAAAAGAATTAGATGTAACTGGGAAAGTGATATAATTAATTCCTGAAGAAGCAGCTTATATTTGAATTTCTGTTAAGTAGGTATGGTTTTTCATATTACCATAGTTTGTCAAAGGTGAACTGTAATTGGAAAGGACATGGAATATGTAGTAATTAATTCTTTACTAAAGTTATATGATATAGAATAATAATAATAATGATAATGAGTAGTAATAATAATAATAATGAATTCTTCACTTTTCTTCCTATGAGAATTTCACCAACCTCTTTCGAAATTCGTCACCTGGGCAGCACCTCACAAATACTACTAATCAGCTCATGTATGACTATAAGAAACACCTGACAGAATACTGTATCGACCACAAAACCTCTTTAACCATTTACATTTGATCCAGTATACTACCTACAACTATCTGTGGAATAACTGTTTTAATCTGTACTCTCAGAAAAATGCAATGTCATGGCATGTCTCTCAATAATAAAATTTCTTATCAAATAAAAACCGAAATTCATGAAGTTCAGAAGCACAATATTTAAGCTAAAGAATAAATTGAATTTTATGACAATTACTATCTATATAAGATGAAAAATCAATTTATGCATAAGCTTAAGATAATAATTTAATAATAATTAAATAAAAAATAATAATTAAAGATAATGTTTAAAGATACCGATACCTGTGGCATAACTATAAACAACAAATTACACAATAACCACAGTAATTAACTTTAATGAAATTAAAGTATAGATATTTCTTACTGAAAGTAACAGTACATCAAAATCAGGGCGTAGAAATAAGCAAATCAAAGAAACAGGAATACAAGGTGTATACATCAATCAGTTTACCAATTAAAAATGGCTGCTATGTACTAGATATTAATATATTGATAAATAATATTAAAACTATTTTTGATATTTACGTAAAAGAGGCATTGGGCCAAACCTGAGTCAGAATGATTGTCTCTCTCTCTCTCTCTCTCCCAAAAAGCTTGGGAGATTCTCATTTTCTGAAAACATCAAAAATAGTTTTAATATTATTTATTAATATATTAATTTCTAGCATGCAGTGACCACTTTTAATTGGTAAACCGACTGTCGCATGTACCTTGAATTCCCATTTCTTTAATTTGCTTGTTTTCTACACACAATGATGATGTAGTTATTTTCAGTACAAAATATCTGTAATTTAATTTCATTTATGTTATTTACTGTGGTTATCACGTAATTTGTTGTTGTTTATAGGATAACAATTATCTAATTTTCTGTTTCTTTCCTCTTACAGTTCAACTAACTGATCATTCATTTTAAACACACTAAAAATTAAAAGTGCCAATGAATTAAAAATTCAAGTTTTAATAAGTAAAAACAAAATAATACAAGTTTGCATTATTTTGTTCTTTCTTCTAAACAACACAAGAAAGAACTATTCATCAAAGTAGAATTAAATAATAATTACATGCAAAATCATTCTATAAATAGTCACCTTCTTTATGTGTTACTTTTCTCCCTTTCTTTATTAATATGTTGCTACTATCCATTTTGTAACCCCCTCCCTCACCATTCTATTAATGCATTTCAATATACCTAGTAGAGAAATAAAGTGAATTATTTACTTACTTTTACTTGTTCTGAAATTCACTTTAATATGTTCAAGTAAAGAATCCCTCGTAT